>NW_007728503.1:0-33052 GCF_000696425.1 Galeopterus variegatus
GGGTCTAGTTTCAATCTCCTGCAAATGGAATACTACTCAGCTATAAAAACTAATGAGATACTGCCATTTGCAACAACATGGATGGACCTTGAGAGAATTATATTAAGTGAAAGAAGTCAGGCACAGAAAGAGAAATTCCACATGTTCTCACTCATTGGTGGGAGCTAAAAAAAAAAAAGAAAGAAAGAAAGAAAAAAGAAAAACAAACAAACTAATTCACCCACATACACACACACACACACAAAAAAAAAAAAAATCGGGGGGGGGGGGGGGAAGAAGATATAACAACTATACTTCCATGAAGTTGTTACAACAAGCAAACGGAAAGGACATTCTTGCGGGGTAGGGGAGAGAGGGAGGAGGGAGGGAGGTGTCGGTGACGGGCCATAATAATCATATACAGTGTATATTGACAAAATAAAAAAAAAAAAAAAAAAAAGAAAGGGAAAGAAATGGTGTGGTATCTAGAGGGCAAAGTGGGAGCTAAAGAGATTTATGATGGGAAAAATAAAAGCATGTTGTATGCTGACAAATGTGAGAGAGAGCAAATTTCATGATGTAGGAGAAATACCATTCAATAAACAAGAGTAGGAGATCTTGTGGACAAACGGAGGGACTAGCCTTAGCTGGAGCAAGGACATTTCATCTGTAATGACAAGGGAAAAGACACAGTAATGTACAGGCACAGCTGCTGGCAGGTGGTGGGAAATTATGGAAGTATTCTTCCGATTTCTATTTTCTCTATTTTTGTAACTTCTATTTTCTCAGGGAAATAAGATTTCTCTGGAAAAAGACCTGTGTTCTTTCCACAACACTCTGTATTGAAAAAGCAGCTGAAGCAGTAATATTAAAAATTCAGTCAATGTTGTTCATTTTCATATGCTTTTCCCCAAAATTTTTATTTTAAAAATACAAATAGACAATAATAAGTAACACTGTAGATCATCCTACAGTTTATCAACTGTCTTCACATATATTACCACAACTGATCCTGGCAAAAGCCGTAATACACGAGTGATAAGTGATGAGCTGGAACTCAAATACCAGCCCTCTGACTACAGAGCCTAGGTCTTTCCTTTGTCCCAGTTACTGAAATCTAACCTGGTACCTGTTATAGTTCATTGTACTTATTGGTGGATATAACTGTCTCTTCTAATATACAGCAAACCCCTTGAGGGGTGCTACCAGTATCTTTATATTCTTAATACCTGGAGTAGTGATTAAATGTTGCTCAAATGAATAAATAAAACTATCTCACATAGATGACAGTATATTAATTTGGAATCTTTGGTCAATGCATATATTGAATTTTGCATAGTCTCTTTTATAACATAGCAGCCTTGTGAGAGACTAGAACACGTGTCAGCAGCCGTTTTTGGTCAATATGTAACCCCAGCACAACAGGAACTTGAAACAATAAGAAGAGTTTCAACAAGAACAATATCTGCCACCTGACATCAGGAACTAATCCTATAACCTCAAATTACTTTGAGGCAGGGGAAGGCTATGTAGAATGACTGTAAGTTTAGCTGCAAGACACACTTAAAAGCCACTAATGTAATTAAAATACACTTGCAGCATTTCAAGAAGTTAATTACACAGAAGAGCATTCAATTTGCAATTCAATATTTTTCCCCACTTATTTCTTGGTGCACAAGCAATTTTCTTTTAAAAGAAATACAGAAGTCTCAGGCCAGAGAAGGACCATACACAGCACCACAGATTCCAATAAGAAGCAAGAACTCCTGCACAAGAGAATTCAAAGCAGCCAAGGTGTACTCCACCACCCCCACTTTCCTGGACCACTCTGTCACAAATACACTTGATTACAATCTATGGAAGCAGAACTTCACAGTTTGCCCACTTTTCCTCTCCTTGTATCCACCACATTCATCTATTTTTTTTCTTTCTCCTTTCCCCTCACTCTTCAATTCGGACAAATCTCATAGCTACAGAAAGTTGAAATGATTATACAATGAGACACCAGCATACCTTTCACCCAGGTTACCCAGGTATTAACTTTTTGTCACACACACACACACACACACACACACACACACACACACACAGACTTTGTAAAAGAAATTATTTTTTGACTGAACCATTCGAAAATAAGCTGCAGATATCACTCTTACTTTAGACTGATCTGAGAAAAATTCTTCAAACTTTCCAAAATCTGCCCTGATATATCTCACACATAAAACTATAAGCTAAATATAAATTAAATAGAGAAATAAACATAGCTAAATTCCTACAAATGTGAAATGATGTGTCCAATACGTATGCATAAGTAACTCTTACTTCACTCTTTTTTTGTATAGATTATGGATTAATAATAGCATAAATTAGATAGTGCCACTGACATGTATAGAACTTCATATAAGAGGGTGGTGCTAAATAGGAACTAGAAGATCTGGTCCATCCCCCATGCCCCTATTTTTAGCTGTTAAGCTCTCACGGGCCTTAGGCTCCTTATCTGTGAAAGGTGGCCAACATTCTCAAACCACCCTCCTCACTAAGTCCTGCAAAGAGAAAGAATAAATGGGTGATAGAAAAGGTAGACAGGACAATGAACAGAGGGAAAAGCACAAAGCATAGTACTATGTAAGCTGATCTGCAAATACAAACTCGTTTAAGGTCTGGTGCCATATAAACCAGTAAGTCAACCTCATTTTTTTTTTAATACTACTTTGTTGGGTTAAATCACAATCACATATTTCAGTATATGATAAATCAAAAGAAAAATTAATGGGAGATTACTATAATTGCTAAAGATTTCTTTTCAAAAGCACTTAATTAGTTTCTTTTCAACACCAAACCTTTAACCATTCATTGTTTTAGAAGATTATTTTGAAATCAATATATTTTAAGACAAATAATTGGACAAATACATTCATTACTGAAACAGCATAACACATTCACTTATGCTGTGCTTCACTTTAATTTCTTGGTTTCTTACCTCACTTGAAAAAGATAGTATCTGATTGCCACTACATACCAGACAATGTGTTAAGCACAGGGTACATAATTTTAATCAAGCTCTTGTTTTCATACAGTTTACACAAATAACCAAGATGTGTAATACTACAGGGTGGCCAGCATGGTAGACACGACTACTGTTCACCAATACCTAGTTTTTCTCACCCTCCTGGACACATAGAAAACTACTTCCCACCCCCCTTCAAGCTAGAAGGGGCCATGGGGTTAGTTACAATAAATGAAATGGAGCAGAGGTGATGTTGCTTCTGGTCTAAAACTGTGTGACCTCAAAAGGTTACCAGCCTCCATGGATCCTTTAATCATTACTTGGCACAAGCCTCCCAGGAGAGTCACAGTATCAACAGCAGTCTTTGCCACAAATAAAGAATAAATTTGTATGTGGTAAGCCACAGAAATTTTAGGACTTTTCATTTGCTTGTTTATGTGATTGTTTGAGTTATCAAAACAGAGCCTAGCCTATAGTGACTACTATGGCCTAAAGGAGTGTCTAACACAAAACAGCAGAGCTCAATACATAATTACAGAATGAATGAATGGTCCATATAAATATGAAACAATATGGAAGGAAGTATACCATGGTAGTTAAGAACTTGGACTGGGGAACTTCTGCCAGAGTTTGTACTCTAGCTCTGCCCCTTGCTAGCTGGGTGACCCAGGGCGACATACTTAACTACACTTCACTTTGCTCATCAACAGATGGGCTAGTAACAATACCTACCTCAAAGGGTTACTTAGAATTAAATGAACTAATACATGAAAAGCACTCAGAATAGCTGCCAGCATATAAAAAATGCTTAATAAATGTTGACGTCTAAGCAAATACAAGTAACAGGACTGATAGGTTGTTTTTCTAATATCTGGAAATATCTACTAAAAATGAGACCAGGTTAAATACAACACACTTTAGTTCTTCAGTTAAATTTGATATTTAAAAGAAGTACTAAAGTTGCCCTAGCATTAATTCACTTTCCTCATTTAAGACAAAATTATATTCTCATCTATATCTTGCAAAGGGTTTATTTGTCTAAGACCTATTAGCAGAGGAAAATGCTATAACTAATACTCACCGCAGTAACCCTGTCTCCACCATTAGTAACCTGCTTATAATAAGGTGATCCTGAAAGAACTCTCCAGGCAGAAAGGCCAAAGCTAGAAGCTTTTGATATGCCCACTTCATTAGTTTCACATCCACCAACCAGTAAAAGTCTAAAAAAGAGAAAAGTAAAAAGAATTGACAAATTGCAAATATGAGCAAAATAACAGCAAAACAAAGACAGCAGAAACAGTCACCTTCACAAAGAAAACTAAACTAAAATTACTATACATCAAACCTAGAAGGGAAATATTTTAGAGGAAACAATCAAATGAAAACCAAATAATTTTTCAATTAGAATTTCACCTTCATTTACACAGAATAAGACTTACACATTCAGGCACCTAGAACCCAGACAGGAACTCAGAAATGAGGGAAAAAAATTTTAAGGTTGGGCACTGAATATTAAAGAAACTGTATCAACACAAATAAACTTTAATAAGCAGCTGTGTAGTTTCACCCAGATACATTTGTATTAATTACAAAAGTGTCCCTGTGCAAGAGGGCACAATTACAGAATGTTACAAAGAAAGAGCAGCTGAGAGTACATGAATGAGAAAGAACCACACAGCAATAACTACACAGAAAAAAGACTGTTTAGGAGAGTTTAGCTGCACATTATGATTGGTTAACTTTTCTTCTTGGTTATATACTTCATTAACAATTGAAATACAGTTACCAACAGGGCAAACAACCTGACATATATTAAAAGCTAAAAGATATTAGTGTGTAACCACTATACGAACTAAGCTGATTAATAATGGAACCCAAACAGTCATGACTTCTAAAGTTAAGTTATGTTCAATAAATCTGGCAGGGTATCACAGACTCATAATCACCTTAAAAAGTCTAAAAAAAGAGAAAAGTTTGAAAGTGAAGTTCTGATACCTTAGCAAGAACACTTCAATTATCAATGAATTATCTGTTGTTGTCAATGATAGTAGGCAAGAGAGATAACAGAAGAGGGAAGCCACAGACTTCTCCATGTTTACATTTAAAATAAGCAAACAAATAAATAAATAACCACAGTTTCCCCTATTCTTTGGAAACTGACTACTTCCAAGCAGAGAAAGTCTTTCTCACTGGCCATGTCCACAGAGTGCTCTCCCCAACAATCTGCCACTGCTCCAAATGACAGAACGCAGAATCTAACTCCTTTTACATCGAAACTTATAAAATACCCATCATCGCCAGGATCCCGTTTTGTCAAAAAGAGGATGCACTTCATCACACACATTATTTACCTTTTTCTAGGCCACACTCATGGAAAAAACAAAACTTGAAAAATTTTATTTTCTGCATAGAAACTGAAAGGTAAAAGGAAACAACACTTCATGAGGTTCCTTAGAGCTGGCCTATCAAAAGACTGATTCAGTTATGAGGTTATGTTAACCATGAACTCTGAATATTGTCCCTTTAGGACCAGTAGAGGTGTATGCCTGAGGGTAGACAGAACTGTGCTATGTGTAAAGCAACACCTGTCTTCTGTTAATTCTACTCACTTTGTGTGGTAGGCAGAATAATGGCCCCCCAAAAGATGTCCATGTCCTAATCCCTGGAACCTGAGGGTATGTTATGCTATATGGATTTTAAGTTGACAGATAAAATTAAGGTTAATAATCAACTAACCTTAATATATAGAGATTATCTTGGATTATCCAGGTGGCCCCAGTGTAATCACAAGGATCCTTAAAGGTGAAAGAGTCAGTGTAATCATGATATAGTGTGAGAAAGACTCAACTGGTCATTGTTGGCTTTCGAAGTGGAAGGGGTCACAAGCCAAGGAATCTGGGTAGCCTCTAAACTGGGAAGAGGCAAGAAAATAGATTCTCTCCCTGAGCCTCCAGAAAGGAACAGAGCCCTGCCGAAAACTTGATTTTAGCACACTGAGACCCATTTTGGACTTGTGACCTCCAGAACTGCAAGATGACAAATATGTTTTACACCACCAGGTTTGTAATAATTCATTAGAGCAACCATAGAAAATTAATATAGACCTTATCTTTTCCCAGCCCCCAATTTCAGATGACTTACCAGGCTGACACAAACAGCTCTCTTCTCATCTGACCACTTGCTTTCTAACATGTGTTTCTGAACTAAGCAAACAACAGCAATTTAAAAACTCATCTCTACCGTATACTCTTATATCTTAAAAACTTCAAAACTACATAAAATCCTTCTAGGTTTAACCATGGAGCTTAGCCCAACTCAAAATTTCAGAATCCACAAAGTTAATATAAATGTACTCATGCACAGAAACACACTCAAGCCTTCACTTATAGCCTTTTTCCTAGTACTTTTATACTGTATATTGCTCTAACAAGTTAACATCACAGCAAATCAGCAGCAACAAATTTTGAGGTGATGTCTTGAATCAACCTATTTGGGCCATTTCTACCCTAGGAAAAATCCTCAGAGGTAACATAATTAACCCTGTTCACCAGAACAAAAGAGATTTTCATCCAAAGTCAAGCTAGTAATGCAATTATAACCTGCCCAGAGCATTCAATCTGCTCAAACAATTCTGTAAAATATTTCCCCCAAAAAAGGTATATCTAATGGAGATAAAATCATATTATCCCTCTGAATCTAACTACCAATTTGGAAAAAATACAGATGAAAGTAGAAAAACAATTTAAACTACACCACAAAGATGCGATCAACAAAACCTAGACAGTGGAAAACTACAATATAAATGACCTGGTTTATTCAGAACACACACACAAACACACACTCTCTCAGAGCAAAAGAGCAACAGAGAGGGAGAAAATGGAGAGCAGATCAATGAATTAAAAGGGAAGAAAGTCTGTATACTTAAAAAGATATTGACAAAGCATTGTTAATTATTTTGGGATATGACAATGGTATCATGTTTATGTTTCTTTATAATCCTTATTTTGTATAAATATGTGCTGAAATATTTAAAAAATCTTTATTTTGTATAAATATGTGCTGTCCAGGATTTACTTCAAAATAATACAGGGAAGGGTAGGTGGAGGAACAGCTGAGGACAGAGATGAGACGAGACTGGCCATGAGCTGATTGTTGAAACTGAGCGACAGGCTCAAGGGAGTCAGTATACTGTTCTCTCTATTTTTGTACATGCTTTGAATTTTACATAAAGAAAATTTTTCACAGAAGTCCACTTGTTCGGAAAAATTCCTCTGAATAAACAGAAACAAAACAGGTAATTTTGATTATCTAGAGTTTGCAATTTAATCACATTGTTTCTTCAAACAGAAAACATGTGATCATAACACATATCTTTAAAAATCAGTAACCTATAATTATAATAAAAATAAGAACACTGTTCAAAAATTCAACAAATACCCAAAAGGCCACAATAAAACAATTCTTTGACAACTGAAATGATTTTCCTCTGGTCAATGTGCAACATATATATTTGTTTTAACAACATATATGTTAAAGACATTAATATGTTCATGATATATAATTTCTATGATATTAATTACATTTATGTTAACATATATATGAAACTTTAAGTAGCCTGACTACTGAAGGAGCTACAGAAGCAACTGAGAATCCAGCTTTCTTACCTCCTGGTCTTTAAACTAGAAGATACTCACTCTCTATGAATTCTGATAAATATCATGGCCATAATACATTAGATTGGCTACAACATGATAAGCTTTATGAGAACAAAAGAGATTCAGTACCTGCTTCCGACCTTTTCTCCATTCATGCCAGACTGAAGAGTTAGTGGAAAAAGGAGCAGAATGATGAAAAAACTAATCATGTGTTGTTCCTACCAGATGGCATGGCAGCTTTGGGACACGAATTCTCCAGCTATGAGAATGCATATGTATTCACACATGTAAGCAGGCATGGGTGCTCATGTGTGTTTAAAAGGGGAGGAAACTGAGATGACTTCATCAACATATTCATAAAACAGGTAACTGGCAGCTGCTGTGTGCAGGGCAATGTGCAGGGCACTGAATGTGCACAGATGAACAAAGTATGCTCTCTACATTCAAAAGCTCGCTCTCTAACAGAGAACAAATAAGTGCAGGAAACAGGTAGAAGCATGGAATTAAGTGGCACAAAAGACGACAATCACATCTAAAGATGTGAAGCCAATCTATATCTACTGAAGGATGATCTTCAGTTATACATGCCAAGAGGTACCAACCAACCCCAATTCAAAAATGTTAATTTATTCCATTACTTTATTGCTTTACAAGACTCACAATGTTGACAAGGGCTAACCTACAAGTGATTAAGGAAATAAAAATAAAAGCAGGTTGACAATGATATTGGCCAGGTAAATAAACATTCTTCATCATGATCACAATGTTCAGAATAAGTTTCCAGGGCAACACTGGCCAGAATTGAGGTGGAATAAAGTTCCATTGGTAAAACAATGTAACTTAAAAACAACCAGTCATTGGGAAAGAGAGGAGAGGAATGTGAGGCTCAGCACAATGTTTCCTGAATGACTGTATGAATTTAAAGCTCCAACTTTCTCCTTAGGAAGCACAGGGTGAAGGTACCATATACACCCATCTTCCTACTGCCTGTCCTCACTCTTGCTAGGTTTCAGCAGTGACATATGAGGAGATAAGGTGGGGAGAAGGGAAGGATCAGGGTTTAAGGGAGGTGGGGGTCACACAATAATAAAAAGGGCACTAGACAATGCTAAGCCAAGTATTTGATAAAGCAGAGCATTAGGAAGAAAACTGCAAAATGTTTGTGAGAGATAAAAGAGACATGAATGAAGAGACAGAGATACCATGTTCTTTGGTGGACTCTTAATACCTTAAAGAGGCCAATTCTTAAATTAATCTAAAAAATGAATGCAATTTCATTTCAAAATCCCAGCAGAATTTTTCATGGAACTGAACAAACTGATTTAATGAAACTAGACAAACGTAAAATTCACATGGGAGAGGAGCATTCTAACAAGAGCCAACTCAATTCACACTGATTGGTCTTTCCCTTTATGAATTGGGCTTTGTGCATCATGACCTGTAAATATTTTCCCACCCTGGTGTCACTAAGATATTCCCCTTGAATTTGACCATATTAAAGTTTAACACTTTTATCTATAAAATGAAAAGATAAGTCACACACTGGGAGAAGTTATTTATAATACATGAAACTAAAAAACTATTGGCAGGCAGAATTTATAAAGATCTCCCAGCACCAGTCAAAATAGAAAAGAAAAAGGACAAAGATTAAGCAATGGATCACAAAAGAAGAAAACTAAAGCCAATAATGTAGATTAAAACTACACAGAACTACACCAACCACCCTCCAGAATGTTCAGGGACATAGTAACTCTTACCAGCTACTGGTAAGATTGCAAATCAAAGCAATCATTTTGGAGCAATATAACAGTATCAAATAAACACATGCAACTGATAATCCCATAAACTGTTCTAAGGAAACTACAGAGAAATTCTCACACAGGTATATTCTTCTCTTGGTAAAAGAACATTTTGTGCAGCACTATTTATAATGCTGGAAAATTAGAAATACTTCAAATGTTTAAAAGGGATGGATAACACTGTACCTCACAAATACATATTAGAACATGTTATATTTTGAATTAAAAATAAATAAATACTTGTGATAAGAAATAAAACAAAAAAATAAAAGGGATAGATAATATAATAAATTGCTCAAGTAAACATACAGCGTGAAGAGAACAAATATAAAGATACATATTGGAATGTCACACATAAAATCACGATAGCTGCCTCTAGAGAGGGGGAAGTCAAATGAAGGAATGGATGAAGAAAATTTTGTTTGTACTACAGACTCTATTTATAAATTTGTATGCATGTATACACACACATACAAACACTGTACCTTGGGTAAAAAAAACAAACCTAGTATTTTATTTTTTTATTTTATTTTATTTTTTTTTTGTCCTTTTTGAGACCGGCCGCACCACGCTCAGCCAGTGACGCTGTGAGCACATCGGTCATCCCTATATAGGATCCGAACCCGCGGCGGGAGCGCTGCTGCGCTCCCAGCGCCACACTCTCCCGAGTGCGCCGCGGGCTTGGCCCCAACAAACCTAGTATTTGTTAATTGTGGGTAGTAGGTACTTAAGTGGATTTTATATCATCCTTTGTACTCTTTAACTTAAAACGAGGAATAATATGATACAATATCCCAAATTATGTACATAAATTCCTCCAGTTAATGAAGTCCAAGAAAAAAAAAATCATTGTATTGGCTTTAATACATTACATCAACCCACAAATCTAGTCAAATACCGAAAAGGAAATTAGCATATAATTTGCTTTGTGACATCTTGAGGTTTTTCATACGCTAATGGTGTATCTTAAGCACTCTGCAACTTATTACTGAAATAACTGTCAGACTTCTGCAGAAACTATGTCCACAGACGAAACTGCAAAATATAATTTGATAATGCTTTTTTCTATTGCATTAAGTTCTTCCACCCAGAATATTTATATGCAGTGGTACCATTACATCTTTAATATGCAAGTTTTTGGTTTTTAAATGCTTAATTTCAGAATCACATTTTGAAGCAAATTATTTTTAAATTATCATATAAAGTAAAACAGAATTCCTATAATACAAATTAAATTCTTTACACTAAAGCACATGATGTGTGGAAATTAACAAAACTTTACTTCTCCTTAACAAAACAAGACAAACAGGAAAAGAAAGGGATTATTTTTCCCAATAATCTTCAACCTCAAATTTTGTGGCAAGTAGCAGGAAAATCATGGGTCTAGGAATTGGGGGTATTGAGGTCAAATACTTTCCCAAAAAAGTAACTATGTAATCCTGAGACATTCCTAATACTCCATTAATATTTACCAAATACAAATGTACTAAGCAATGAGGAATGTGCTAAGCAATTAAAGAACATCCTAATAAACCATTTCTAATTCTTCTTGGAATCAATTTTTAGTGTAACTCAACTCTCAAACAGTTCACCAATATCAAGTGTGGTGTGCTGCTTAGGGGGCTTGCATACTGCCTTTACCATTCTGCTCTCAAATAGCCTTGGATATATACTAATACTCAGGAATGAATATAAGCATAGTCCATTACAGGTGAAATAACTAGTAAACACTGACTACTACTGCACAGGACTTCTTCAGCAACCTTTGAGTTAGGTACAAAATCAGGATGAAGGACATTAACTGCATGAAGGACAAGGTCAAGAAAAGCTTCACAGAGTAGTATCAGTGAAAAGTTTATCCTTTAAGCAATTTCCCAGACAGATCAAGGGGTTAGGTAAAAAGCATTCTAAGCCAAGGGAATATGTACAAGAGCACAGAAATGAGTTTGTGAACGGTGTGTTCAGAGAACTGTAAAAAATGAAGTGAGTGCTCCCAGCCTCTAAAGGGCAAGTAGGGAATAACAAGACAGAAAATTCAAATGGGTCCTTAACAATTCAAATTTTATCTTGCTCACTTCCTGGGCACTTATGATGTTCTGCCTTCTATGCTAGAGCAGTTATTTAATCATACCTCCATTACTAAACTTGGAGCCATTTTGGCACAGAGACTGTGTCTAATCCATCTTTGTATCTTTTATAGCATTTACCACAGTTGTTTCGCTCAAGAAACATCTATCTGAGTACTACGTGTGAAGAACTACAGTTGCACAAAGATAAATAAGACATAGTCCTTGTCCTTGGCTTACCCTCTCCAGGCTTCAGTTCTCCCACCTGAGAAATGATGGGGTTGAACCAAATGATAGATGAACTCTTTCCCAGCCCTGATATTCTACGAGTCTAAAACCCAAAGCAGGAACACAGATATTAGGCAACAAAAATAAACTGTGACTGATGGAGCAAAAAGAAAAAGAAGAGAAAACACAAGAAGCACAAGAAGCAGTGAATTAAATAAGCAGGAGTAAAGGCAGAGGCCAGACGAGAACAGGGGGCAGTAACACAGATGTGGCCAAGGCTATATGAGAAAGGCAAGGTATGGATGGAATGCAACCTGAGCAGCACATCATACGTGACAGCAACGAACTGTGAGAGTTAAGAGGTACACTAAAAATTGATTTCAAGAAGAATTACAAATGATTTATTTAAAAGGTTCTTCAATCTAATAAGTGTTGGAAGAATCTGCCATCTAGTGGCTTAAAGCTCCATAAAGTCAAGGAAGGAAGTTTAAAATAATAGAGAAACACTTCTGTATTATCTGGCCAGTGACCAGTATGCCTAATAAGTGTTGGAAGAATCTGCCATCTAGTGGCTTAAAGCTCCATAAAGTCAAGGAAGGAAGTTTGAAATAATAGAGAAACACTTCTGTATTATCTGGCCAGTGACCAGTATGCCTAATTTTTTTTTTTCTTTTCAAAAAAGCAAGCAAGCCAGAGAGAAAGAAAATACTCCATGTCCCAAAATTCAAAAATGTTTAAAAATATGCTTGGCAAAGTAAGGGCTCAAAAAAAAAAAAAAAAATGTTACCTATTACTTCACAGCTAGAAGCCACTCCTGTCTTAGGAAACTGAAATGTTCCCAATTTTAATTCATTTTAGTATATCCTAAACATTCATTACTACAAAAATTCCAAACAGCTCAATATTTTAAATTCTGCTTATCTTTATTAAAGAGCCTATAAGAAGAAAACATAGTAATCATAACCCTTTATATCAGCAGTTCTCAAACATCTCAAACATCAGAATCACCTGGAAGTGGAGGGCTCCTTAGAACAGATTGTTGGGCCACTCTACCACAGAGCTCCTGATTCAGCAGGCTAGGATGGAGTCCAAGAATTTGCATTTCTAACAATTTCGCCAGTGATTCTGAAGCTGTTGATCCAGGGGCCACACTTGGAAAACCACTGCATTTACATTATGCTTGAATGTATTATCTGAGCTGGAAGACACAGTTTACTATAAATCAAATGATGAAGCATCAGACCGTTTAGTTAACGTGCCTAAGGATGATCACAGAAAATTGATTATATTGAATGATTAATTATTAAGGACAAAACATGGGAATTTTTCTTGGACTGCTTAGTTAAGTAATGAAATCATTCTCCTGGAAACTTGATAGTTGGGCATTTAATGTATTTAAAATTGAGTAGTACCTACCTATAAATTCCTTAAAATATATTCTAAGTACTGAAAATAGAGCTGTAAATAACACAAAGTTCCCTCCCTCATGGAATTCACATTCCAGTGCATCAGTATTGCTTTCTCCCTTTTTAATATGCTTTGACAAGGCCAAGTAAATTTAACAATTGAACCAAAGATTTACTGACAGGTATTCCTTGCAAGGCACTGATGATACAATTCTAAGACAGGGTATGTGCACTCAGGGAGGCCATAGCCTGGGAGATTACTATCTGCTGAATAAAATTAATGTATTCATTTTTACCAGCATAAAGATGAAGTCTAAAGGGTCAGCCCAACCAAACGTTATATTGCAGACAGATAAAAACAAACAAACAAAACAAACAAACAAAACCAAGGACATTCCAGGCAGAAGAAAAAATAAGTAAAAATAAAAAAGCCTTAAAAAAAATAATAAAAAAAAGACAAAAGTGGTTTTCATAGAAGTAGAGAGTAGAATAATGGTTACCAGAGGCCAGGAGGGGAGGGGGGGTTGTGGGAAGGAGAAGTGGTAGACCAGAGGGTACAAAACTATGCTATTGACCCTAAGTGAATCATTGTACAGTATATGCATGTATTGAAACAACACACTCTACCCCACAAATATGTATAAGTAAATGTTAAAATAAAAAAATAAATTAAAAAAGTGTATAACAAAAAAAAAGACATTTTGAAAATATGATAATTTATGTATGCCTGGAGTTATCCAGAGCTGGGGTCAGCAAACTATAGCCCCCCAAACCAAATCTGGCCCAAGGCCTATTTTTGAAAATAAAGCTTTATTGGAACATAGCACAATTAATTTATATATCGTCTATGGCTACTTTCACACTACAATGGAAGAGTTGAGCATTTGCAACAGAGACCGTACAGCCTGCAAAGCCTAAAACAATTACCATCTGGCCCTTTACAGAAAAAGTGCACTTACTATTGCTGTAGAGCAAAGAAAACATGAGGGTGCATGTATGACAGGAGGCTAGAGAAATTAAAGGCCAAACTACAAAGGGTCTTTAACACCAATCTAAGGAGTTATATCTCTAACCCAAAGGCTAAAGGAAATTAAAGAAGGATTTTAAGTACAGAAGTACAAGAATACTTCAAAAAGTTCACGAAAAGATTCATATTATCTCTCAATTCTATTTTTCCATGAACTTTTTGAAGTACCCTCATCGATGATTAGATTGAATTTTAAGACCTGTCTTCCCTATGGCAACAGAACTGAAAACAAATTAGAGGAGGATCAAACTGAAAGCAGGGAATGTACTTGTTCAGTAAATTGGATAAGAAGTGATGGGTGCCTGAACTATAAAGATGGCACTGGAAATGGAAAGGAGGAGACAGATTTGAGACATATTAAGGAAGAAGAATCAACAAGGCTTGAAGATCCTAAGAATGAGTTAAGAGAATTTTCTAAAGCAAATCTCAGGTTTTGGCCTGGTGGAAATACTATACATCGAGATACGGGAATACAGGAGAAGAAACAGGTTTGGAGGGTAAAAATGATGAATACAGTCAGAATATAATGAGTATAAGGGAGTGATACGAAAAAAAAGGTTCTAAAGGCAGGTAGATAAATATCTCCGTGGCCCAGGAGTGAATTCTGGGATACAGACTTGGGAGATATCCCATACGAATTTAAGTGGTTAAAAATCATAAGTTTGGATAAGGCTGCCTCTTGAATGTATAGAGTAGGTAGAAAAAAAATATGGCCAAAGGATTTCACTCAAACACCATTAAAATTAATAACCAAGTTCAGCAAGGTTGTAGGATACAACATCAATATACACAAATCAACTGTATTTCTATATACTAGCAGTGAATACTCAAAAAAAAAGAGATAAGGTAGTAAAGTAGGATATACATCCCAAACTTCAGACACTGGTGTACCTCTTTCAAATGACTTTTTGGCATACTAAAGCTATTATTTACATCTTTTTCTTTAAAGTCAACACAGAAAAGTTAAAAAATTTAGCTTTATCACAACCACTACTCCCTGTGACATGAATTTTTTCACACAAATTAAAATTAAATAAAAAAGATTTGTGCATGAAGTACCTAAAGCCATCATGCATATACCTGCCTCTCTTTGGGAGATACAGGGTAAGTGGAATAAAAAAATAACACCTGAAATTGAGTGATTTCCTGGCTGCCACGTGATTCCTAACTGATATGGGATGCAAGATGCCCCACGCAGACTTTGCAAAGGCAGATATTCTTGAATAAATGTGGTCATACAGATTGTCTTCCTGCCATTTTTATACGTCCCCGGCCAAATAGTGGTGGAGGGGTGGGGGGCAGGTTGGCAGGATCACATATGTGGTTTTTTAAATGTATGTATATACAAATTCTCTAGCTATTAATATATATAAAGAAAAAATACATATGTCAATTAGAAGTTCTTGCCAAGTACAATTTAAGTATAAAAGTTCTACTGGCAAGGCTAGAAAACTCAGGCACTTCGGCTAAATGTTAATATTATAACTCCCCTGTTTCTGTCTGTGCTTTCTAACAAACTGCTGGTTATAACTGGGCTTCCCACATAGGTCCATGGAAACAAATGTCCTAGTTCATGTGAGTTAGGATTTTCAAAATCAAATATTAAATTGGCTGATTTTTTTTTTTAAACAATCTTTTGAGCTGGTTTAGCTCCTAAGAGTTATATACTCTGCAAGTTGACAAATTCAGTTTTCTGGGTCTTTGAAGGCAGACCATGGACTAGGGTAAACTTGCTTAAAAAAAAAAAAGTTAATTTGTGGAAAACCATTTCTCTCTGAGAGTTGAATCTCACAGTCATGAACTTGTGTTTTACTCATGCCTCACCAGCCTGAATGGCATGTAGTATGCTTCTAAGGAATGCTTATGGAGATAGAATAAACACATACATGCTCACCCCACATTGACAGACAAGAGAAGAAAGATACTCAGCTCTGCTACTTCTACACCTGTGTCATCCGTGAGTCTCAGCTCCTGATGAGCTCAGACCTGGCCTCACAGTACTTCCCAATCCAGTATTCTAGGCAGCAACAACCAACGGAAGAAAGAGGGCAATTAAAATGAAATTTATTGCTATCTCTCTTTAGGGCAACTTCAAAAGCAGGGACATATCCTATTCATTATCCCATTCGTTCAATTAAATCTCTGAGAGTTTTACAGCATGAGGGTTCTCAACTGGTGGGCGGGAAGAATCAGAATCACCTACAGAGACTTTTAACAAAACAGATGACCCCATCCCAAACTTACCCAATCAAGCCTTTGAGAACTGGGCCTTGGTATGCCTTTTTTTTTTTTTTTAATTCTCATAAGCAATTCTGTTACCCAAACCTTGTAAAGAACTACTGGCCTAGCAAACAGAATGTCAACAAAAGTACTAACAAATAAATGAGATTTCTTGGATGTCCTTGTCTGGTTCCTTCCCTCAACCCATAGTTCATGTCAATGATCATCATTTGAAGACTTAATTCCCCCTCAATCCTCAGGGTGGACTTAGGCAACACCACTGCAAAAGCAAAATACGTTCAGCCTCTACCTATATGGTTCATTCCATGTCTACCTTGTATCCTGATTTAAGTGACTATCCAGGTTCTGAAACCAAATTCCTACTTTCCATCCCAATATCAGCAGTTTAATTTTGAAGTCTTGCTCAAATTGGTTCTCTCAGAAAAAATAAGTCTTGTCTCTGAACCCTAGTCCACCTTCTACTGAAGCCTGCCAACTGCTGCCTGCCAGGTATTCCTGACAGTGGATCTTTCTATAATGCCTGCTGCCAAACTCCCCACCACAATTTTCTTCCATTAAATGCTACCTAGCAGTCTATACTGGACCTCATTGGTGCTTGAGAAGCTTACTAAAATACCACCCATGGTCTCCGCCTAGTAGAGTACCAGGAAAATGTTGTTCGAAAAGAACAAAAGACTTGCCTTGAAGATACACAGCTAATAAGTAGTACAACCAAGAACAGAATTTAGGACTCCTGTCTCCTAATCCAGTATATATTCTACTACATTAAAAAAAAAAAAAGTTTTAGATTTTCTATTTGTCTATCAAACATAATTAAGTACCATACCTATAATAGAGGTTAAAAATAATTCAACAGTCTTCTTTCAACTTTCCACTCCCAAGAGTGATCTGCAACAGCTAGCATCACTCCTAGCATAAGAAAAAATTCAATGTGGCCAAGCTAACATCTTAAAATTGCATTTCCATAAATCTTTGCAGAAGGATTTTACAGTAGTTCTTAGAACCAGAAAAAAAAAGTATAATCAAAGTACAAAATATCTTGCTTACAATTAATGAAATTCCCTAACATTAAGTTAAACAACAAACAAAACAAAGTGAGAGAGAAATAGTGATTAATTCACCAACTGAACAAAGTTTAAAATTTATAAAGGTCTTCAAAGGCCCACATAAATGTAACTGTAACATAATGAGAACTGACCCTCCTATCAAAGAATCTCCAAACATAAGAGTGATGAATGGGTCAAAGCTGATTTCCAAATTATTTAATTTTTCTCAATGCAGGGCAAAAAACTGTCAAAATAATAAAGCTGCCAAAAATTCTCCACCACAATTAAATTAAACTAATAATTGCCCTCTACTCCCCACCACAAAACTAAAAAATTAATAAAATCGTCCTCTACCTATCAGCTGGAGACTGATAAGAACCAAGATGCTTCTGAGTGAGACATGTCTACCTACCTGTAACATACTCTGGATTAGACATCCAGCCTACAAGGATGATTGAAAACAGATCACGGGATGTAGCCATAACTCTCCACTTCCCTGCCTGCCCAAAAACAATGCCTGTGAAACCAAAAAGTTAGTCTGTGAATCTCTGCAAGTCCATTAATCCACATCTAAGGGCTTTCACCTCTACCAAGACAATGCAGCTCTCTCTACAGACAGCAAAGTCTCTTCAATCCTCTTCAAAAAAACAAGCTTATGGAAAGACCATTCTCATGCTGGAAGAGTGAGAAATTGAGGGGCAAAATGAAAAGCTCCTTAATACAAGGTCAACTAGATTTTTGACATTCTTACTTCCCAAGTACAATGCTGCACATTAACCTCTCCAATGCCAATAGCCCCTATATTATCAAAGGCCAAATGAATTCTTTCACTGCAATGGGAGATAATCAGCGATGATCATGACTAAAGTACTTGTCGGACTGTGAGCATAAGTGACTCCATCTTGAGCCCTTACCACTTGTTATTTCCCTGTAAGAGCTTTGCCCATAAAGTTATACAGTTAACTAGGGGCAAGGTTCTAAGAACAATAGACAGGAACAACCTGGTGACTGTAAAAAAGGAATGATTAAGTACTGGTATGGCAATAAGCCAGCACGGCCACCTGCATCAACATTTGGGGCTAGTTATGTTAAGCTTGTCTAGGAAATGCTTACATAAAACCTGAGCTCAGCCAGGAGATGTGCGGAGAAGCTTGGCATCTGCCTGAGTCATTGTCCACTTGACCCATCACCTTGCATGTAAGTTACCCTGCAACTATTTTGTTGTTTGATCTCAAGATACCTTTCCAGTTTGGTGGACATTCTGTCCTTGGTCTACCTTCAGGTGGTACTAATTCCTTTTCTAGAAGCAATCCTTCATAAAATTATCAATCTTATCTAGTTAGGACTTAAGAAAAACTTTCTAATGCAATTTATACCTAACTGCTCCTCCAACTATCAATACAGTGTATCTTCTCAAATATCAATGCCCTCAGTTTGACCAAATACATCCGACTTTAAGAACCAGAGTAAAAGACAGGCAATTTTACAACAACATAATGTCTCTGAAAGTCCACTGATTAGCTTCCAAAAACATCTCATAAGTCTAGGTGGAACTTACATCTCATAGGAGAACAAACTTTGCCCATGCTCTTGGGTAAACCTTCAAGGTAGGAAATTCTCATCACCATCATCTCCACAAGATAATATTTAAACATCTGTGGCACCAACCTACATTTCCCCAGGCAAGGGTGACGTACTAAGGAGCAACTATGGCCCCTCCGCATCTTCTGCTGCATCCCTTCCCATTCAACTCCCAAGACTGCTTCCTGCCATTTTGTGCCAGTAAAGTTACCATTGTGTCACCTGAGAGCTCACTCACACAGCAAACATTTTTGATCCCCCAGCAAGTAATAGCTATTTATCTGGAATACTGCCTTTATCCCATGAATGTAAAGGACTCATGTAATTAAAATGCTTAAGGTTTTGTTTAGGGGAATGCAATTACCTAACTATTCTTCAACCAGTTCATTCCTATCTGACTGTAATCTATTTTAAGGCAAACTGACACCCTAGTTTGTTATTCCCTATAAACGTTGTCTCAAGTTCTTCTGTAGAATCTATATTTGGCCTAAAACAGAATTGTTAAAAGAAAAAAATGTTTTAAATAATCCACATGCTTGGATCCTTCCTTTGCACAATCATGGCATACATTATTAACCAATCATAATACTTCCTTACAGACTGAATGAACATGAGTATCTTTCTGCTGTTGTTTGAATACATCCCAAAAGTTCGTATGTTGGAAACTTAACAGCCATTACAGTAATATTAGTAGTTATTGCGGGAGTGGGCTTCTGATAAAAAGGAGGAGTTTGGCCCAATTTCTTTCTCTGCCTCGTGAACTCACTTCCAACTTCGCCCTTGCACCAAGAGATAACCCAGCATAAGGCCTACACCAGATGCTGGCACCATGTCCTTGAACTTCCCAGCCTGAACTGTGAGCTTAAATAAAGTTCTGTTCATTATAAATTACCCAGTCTGTGGTATTCTGTTATAACAGCAGAAAACGAACTAAGACACTTTCTGACATAAACCTGAGTATCTTTCTTAATGTAAAGATAAAACTGTTCAAATAAAAAGCTGTTTAAAGAGCCTTTTTCTTTTTCTCTGATTCACGTACTTATCTACTTACTACAGCTTTACTGAGGTATAATTTAAATCCATAAAACTCATGAACATGAGGGATCTTTATGGGTAATAGACATAAAACTGACCATAGAAGTGGTTGCACAACTCTACACATTTAGTAAACATCACTGAATTATACACTTAAAATGAGTGTCAAAGAGTCACCAAGGATTTTAAACACGGGTAGCTTTACAAAAAGACAATTTCTCCCAAGAAAGTAGGCATATTCTCTGTCTTTTTACTTTGTTGACACATAAACTAGGGTCCAGAAATACTTACCTTCAAACACTAAATTACCTTGTGTAGTTATCAAGGAACTGTTGGTGACTCAAAGTTGAATAAGTCAGATTTTGCTTACAGAAATTTGCAACAAAATTAGAAAGGGAATCTTAAAATAAAAAGCTACATACTGTTGAAAGCAATAAGTTCCATTTAAAAATCAATACATAAAGTCTTCTATGTGAACTTAACTCACATTAAGTATCCTTATTTGTGAATATATGACTCTCAAAGCATACTATAAACTCCTAGATAGCAGGGACTACATCTGCATTTCCACCAGTGAACACAGTACCCACCGTGTACCGAAAGTTTGTCATCTCCTTTAAGAATACAGAGGAGGTAAGAGATTCCCCTCAGTCGGAATCAGGGTATAATATAAGCCAAAACCAACAGAGCAAACAGAACAATAAAAACAAAAGAGAAGGCAGTGAGGTGCTGGAGAGGGTAGGAAAGGGGACAGGACTGGGACATGAGGGTCTGAGTGTTTAAGGAAGATAAAATACACTCATTAGGCTCCTAGTTAGGATATGTAAAAAAGAAAATAGTCAAAATCAGCATATCCATACAGCTTATCCCAAAGCTACTCAATTAATTTGTGTTTCTTATTAACCAATTTATCACCTCAATTTCTCTTCTTCAACAATGCTTACAGCATCCTACAAAATGATGAATTTCATAAAACCCTGAGTTTCTACATTACCAATTTATCCCAAATCCACTCTGGCTGATTTATCTCACATTTGTAAAACCCATGTGGATGATAAATATCACATGCTCACATCACTAGCCTAACCAAAAATAAATAAAAATGTGATGAATATTTCAGCTTCTTTCATTTACAAAAGACCACATAATGGAAAATAAAAACAACCTAGCAAAATTTTTGTCATGCTCAACAGGGCACTTACAAATACTTCTTGATTTACAATTTTCATTCAGAGACATTAATGCAGTCATCCATCTCTAAGGTGACTGCTACCAAGAGCTGTACATGACTGCAGAACCAAGTGCAGGCTGTTTTTCTTTGGCTTGATAATATATTCAACTTTCCAAAATTTCTGTTTAAATGGAGATTGCCCCCCCAAAATACCCTCAATTGCTTAGATCCTGGGACAAAAAGCAAAAGCCTTAAAAGTAATAAATGTAATCTGATTTATGACAAATTATCATGTAATAACTATTCGGTGTCTGAACATTTCAAACCTATGGTCCCAAGTAAACCCCACTTACCCTCCTGAAATAGTGCTAGGAAAAAAGAAATCAAATATTGACTTTTGTAATAAATGAAGACAGTGAAGTATGAAATAAACTTAACAAAAAAACACAAAGAAACAGCCCAGGATTAAGAAATAAAACACCTTGGAAAAAATGGAAGATCTAGTAAGACTGGGTCTGCATTCTTGCAAGGCAATACTGGCTAGAGCTGAATTGCAGTTAACCCTTCTAGACTGAGAGTGAGCTTCCAGTTGGCTTCAGTTCCTGCCACTCCCTACAGCTCCCTTACAGAGGGACAAGAAAAAACAAAACAAAGAAACATGGGGGATAGAGAAGAATACAAAATGAGAGAAATCAAAAGAACGAAAAGTAATAATTGTTCTTTACCCAGGAAATAAGAGTTACTTATCCAAGTTGCCCACAGAGGGGGCATTATCAATCAACAAATAGAACTATTATACTAGATGCTCTGTCTTTTACAAAGATGTACACTACATATTCCTTGCCTTCAAGTATCTGACATCCTAATTGGAGATATGTTTCTATCCATTAGTGCTGCTATAATAAAATACCTGAGACTGAGTAATTTATAAAGGACAAATTTATATCTCACAGTTCTGGAGGCTGGGAAGTCCAAGATCAAGGCAGCAACAGGTTTGGTGTCGGGTACAGGCTGCTCTCCACTTCCAAGACGGCACCTTGTTGCTGCATCCTCCAAATGAGAGGAACACTGTCTCCTCACACAGCAGAAGGTCAAGGGAGCCAAATGCTGCATGAAACCTCTTTTATAAAGGCCTTAGTCCCATTCATGATGGAGAAGCCCTCCTGGCCTAATCACCTCTTGATACCATTCTTCTTAACACCATCACACTGGCCATTAAGCTTCAACTATGAACTCTGGAGGGAAAATGTTCAAACCATAGCAGGATATATTCATCAAAATAGAAAAAATGATTAACAATAAAATATGGTATATATAAATAGTGCCTTTGCTCTTCCTAGAAAATGCCAAGCACACTCCCAAGTCAGGGGTTTTTACTTTGGCTATTCCCTTTGCACAGAACACTCTTCTCCCAGCTATCCAAATAACTAATACTCTCACCTCTTGCAGATCTTTGTATGTCACCTTCTCAACAAGGGTAACCTGGCCACCCTATTTAAAATTGTAACCTGCACCCTGCTCTCCCACCCTTCCACTCTCCACCTCTGAGCATTTTTTTTTTCCATAGCATTCATCAGATCCTCACATACTTTATGTTCATTGTTTGCTGTATGTCACTCCCTCTAGAAGTAATTTCCATAAGGAAGACATATCCTGGATGAATGAATAAATAAATAAGAATGGAAAAAGCAATCATGGAATACTGTTAAAGCTTCTTGTCTCACCTGTGAATAGCAACTACATAACCATAATAATATTCATCCTACAAAATTATGATACAGATATAACAAGAGAACAAGCAAAGGTTTGGTGTGCATACATGTGGTGGAATGAGTAAGAAAACTAAATACCTTCCATAAAGGGAGTCAATAGATAATGTGCAAAACTGAAAAGCAAGAAGTAACAATGGGCTGGCCAGTTAGCTCATCTGGTTAGAGCATGGGGTTGATAACACCAAGGCCCAGGGTTCAATCCCTATACCAGCTAGCCGCAAAAAAAAAAAAAAAAAGTACCAATATAAGCATTTTATTTATTTATTTTTTGCATTTTACTTAGATGCATGAAAACAGTGAAAAGAAACAACAAAATAGCTACACATGGTTGATTACCTTTGGAAAGCAAGAAATTGGGTGGAGTCAGTTTTCAGAACTATTTAAATGCTTAAAAGTATGTGCACATAAAACTCATCAATATAAAAAAATACATATAATAATATAAATATGAATAATTGGAATATAAATATAACATAATTAAAATATAATTTAAATAAATAAAAACATAAATATAAATATTTTAAAAAGTGATTCTCAGAGAAGCAGAGAATAGAATAATGGTTACCAAGGGCTAGGAAGGGAAGGGGGGCAGAAGAGGGAGGAAGCAGTGGATCAACAATGGGTACAAAGCTACAAGCAGACAGGAAGAATACATTCTGGTGTTCTAGGCTGACTACACCTAATAATATTGTATCATATATTTCTAAGTAGCTAAGAAGAATATCTTGACTGCAACTGCTACAAAGAAAAGATAGATGTTGAAGGGATGGATGTGCTAACTACCCCGAGTGAATCATTGTAAAATGTATGCATGTATTCAAGCAACACACTGTACCCCACAAACATGTACAATTAAATTTGAAAATAAAATTTTTTAAAATGTCATAGATGAGGAAACATGAATGGCCAATAACATATGAAAAGCTGTTCAACTTCATCAGTAATCAGGGAAATGCAAACTAAGACCACAATGAGATATTCTTTTACACCTACCAAATCAGTAAATATTTAAGTCTGACATCATTAAAAGTAGTAATGAGAATGTGAAACAACAGAAGTTTTCATATACTTTTGATGGGACTGTAAATTGATACAACTACTCTGGAAAACATCTGACATTATCTACTAAAGTTGAAAATGTATTTATCCGACAATTCAGCAATTCTAATCTTAGTTATATATACTACAGAAATTCTTGTCATATATGTGTCAAGGGAATGCATGATAATGTTTATCACAGTACTATTTTTATGACAAAAAAAAAACTGAAACTAAACCAAATTTCCATCTATGAGAGAATGGATAAATATGTTGCAAATTATTAATAAAATTAAATGTCCTAATAGGAATCAAAAATGAATGAACAAGAGCAACATGCATCAAAAAGCAAGTCACAAAGCAAGACTCTTATGTCTTCTAAGTGATCCCATTTATAAAAGTCAAAACAGCAAAATTAAATATGAATAAGTGGCAAAACTATAATGAAAGCAAGGGAATGATACACAGAAATTCAGGACAGTGGTTATCTCGGGGACAGAGAGAATGGGATCAGGAAAGAGCATAAAAGGGACGTGTGTGTGTGTGTGTGTGTGTGTGTGTGTGTGTGTGCGCGCGCGCGCGCGCACGAGCGTTCATTTGTAGTACAAAAGTTTCATAATAAAATTCTGAACGAAAAGCACAGACCTATCACTGAATAGAATAAAAAACTTGCACACATTTTTATTCAAAAAAATTTAAGTGGGCTGGAAGTAGAAAATGTCAAAAGTTTCTAGTAACCCTCAATGTAGATCGCATACACTTTCATTCAAAAAGACTCAGTAGGCTGGCTGGTTAGCTCACTCGGTTAGAGCACAGAATTGTAACACCAAGGTCAAGAGATCAGGTCCTTGGATCCCCAGATCTTCCAGATCCCAAATTTCAGAACTCAAGTTAGGTTTGTCTAACTCAAAATTTGTTACTCTTCCCATGGAGAGAAATCACTGGAGGTAGAAAATGCCAAAAGTTTCCAGTAAACTCAATGTAGAATGCAAATACGTGAAGTGACATACTCATATATGAAGAAGGGGATACAGTTGTTGGAAGAAACTGTACAACAATCAATGCAGCCCTAACTTGCAAGAAAAGACAGGAGAGGGGAAGTAATGTATACTGAGGCCCTTCCATTTGAAGGCACTATATATACAGTACTTTATTAGCTCTCTCAATAATGCTACTTCATTTTCAGATGAGAAAAATACAGTCCAGAGGGTTAAGAGAGAAGGTCTCCCATGAATATTCCCAGTGTCCCATCTAGCTCAGAGAAAGTCAGCCAGACAGATAAGCATGAATGATCAGAAAATAACTGCAACAATACTACAGATATTTAAGATAACTATGCACAAGAGGAGAAAATGAAGAAACCAAACTAACAATCAGAAGGGACAGTTTCTTTCCTTTGAATCTGTGCCAAGATTTCTACATCCACCTAATGTTCCACTAAACATGAGAACAAATGGTTGCTTACCTGTGACCAGCATGGTAAATAGCTGTGTTGATTCCATGAGGATAATGACTACTGAAGCTGAAACAATGACTTTCTTGGTAGCTCTGATTTGTTCCAACACTAAATTTAAGAAGATAAATAAGAAAGAAAAATCATTAAAACACAATGAATCTAAATACCTAATAAAATATCTACAATTCAAAAGACAGACAACACCAAAATTGCTGAGGTTGTAAAACAACTAGAACTCTGATACTTTATAGTGGGAATGTGATTGATACAACCACTTTGGGAAAAACTCTGGTAATTTCCTATAAATATAAACTATATCTACCCTATGACCAAGCAATCCCACTTGAAGATACTAACTCAGGAGGAATGAAAATGTACATCCATAGCCATTTGAAAAAGAATCATTATAGCAGGTTTATACACAATAGCTCGAAACTGCAACTCAGGGGTCCATAAGTATAAGAATGGGTAAACAAACCATCGGATATTAATACAATAAAATTCTAACCAATAATTTAAAAAACTACTGATATACACGATACAAATGAATCTCAAAATATTATGCTGATTGAAGGAAGACAGACAAAAGAGTACATATGACATGATTCTGTTAACATGAATTATGAGAACAGGCAAAACAAATCTATGATTTTTAAAAAAAAATTTTTTTAACAGTACTTGTTCCGGGGGTTGGTGTGGAAAGAGATTTATTGGTAAAGGGTATGAGGAAACTTTCTAGCACGATGGCAATGCGGGGTTTGAATTGCACAAATGTATGTGTCATAACTCAATAGCTGGTATAATTAAGATATGTGCATTTCACTGTATGCAAATTTTACCTTAAAAGAAAGAAAACTGTAAGCAAATATTGAACTCTAATTAATGATATATGCATGCTAAAATATTTCAGTACTGATGTTTGCAGCTTACTCTGACACACATTAAAAAGACTGATTAATGGGTAGAGGGACAGATAGATGGATGGCAAGTATAGTAAAATCCTAATGGTGGAATCCAAGTGGAAGTATATGGGTGTCCAACTATACAATTCTTTTCACTTTCCTATTATATTTGGTAATTTTTCAAAATAACATGCTGGAAGGAGAAAAAAAAAAGAAATAACAAAATCTGACACTAGAGAAATAAGCGTTATTTCAGTACAACTTCCCAAAGTGCATTTTACCTCACAAGGTAACTCCTAAGTTCTCCTCGGTAATTGATGACCAGGAGTTCTGCAGACCACTGTGCACTTGCTTTATATTCTAAAAATATCAACCCAGCAATGGCATAACTCAAATCGCCTGCAAAACTAGATGCCTGAAGAAGAGGGGGAAATTAAGTTACTAAAAAGATACTAGATAAAATTTAACACATACATAATTGGAAAAAACCCGAGACATTGGCTTTGCCAGGTACACTTTAAATAAGACAGACCCAGAATTGCTCTGTATACTCAAAAATCACACAAAGCAGAGTGCCTAGAACTAGATACCCAAGTCTAGACCAGCCCCCCTAACACAGGCTGGAACAACAGAAGCCTTTTTGAATGAGATGTTTGCCTAGGTAAGTAAATTTCTATTCAAATAGAATATAAATAGAATATTTCTATTTGGAAAAATAAAATATAATAAAAGTAGTGCCACCATTCAGCCTCAGAGAACTCAACCTGTTTCTATATATAAGCTTTCTAGTGTTAATTTCCACTGCCACCAATAGCCTATGCTACAAAGTCTCCAATTAATTTCTATTTGCCTAATCAGCAACTTAAAGGAAAGGACACATAAAACAATCACTCAATGTCAACCCTTTTCCATCAACTAAATATAAGGCTATCTTGCTAAAGATCTGAAGGCCTATGCACCTTGAGAAGAATACATAATAAAGTTTATCACCCCTGAAGGGGAAGAGAATATGCCACTCCAAAATATGCCACTTTGGCATAAGGATTATTTTGAGCCGAAGGCAACTGAGAACCAACAGATGCAGGAAAAGTTCTCTGTCCTCCCTTTATTTGCCTAAAAACAAGGCATAAATTTTTCTTTGTGAAAGTGACCCTTTGAAACCAGGAAGAGGAAACGGACTCATCACCAAAGACTGAGAGTCACACCAAAATGAGTCTGCATATACAAACCTTATTAAATAACACTTTTCTTCTATTAGTTCCCCCCATATATTTCCTAGTCACTTTCCCACAGTTTACCAACCCTATAAGCCCAAACTCTTTTTTTGTCTAGTCACTTCTCCACAATTTATAGCCTTTTATTAAAATGGCATACAAGCCCCTGAGTCTAACTGCTTCTCTGAGTTTTCACTTCCTTTCTGTAAATCCTCTGTGAATGTAAAAATATTAACATCAAGAGAAATCGCACGCCTTTTCTCTTGTTAATCTTTTGTCAAGTTTAATTTGCAGGCCCCCAGTGTAGGGACCCCATGGGCGCCTGAACAGGGACACACCCTGGCAATATGGCGCCTTTCCTGGTTCTTCTCCGCAGTAAACAAGCCCGCCGGTGCCAACACCCAAGCCCACCCGCGCCAAACCTCAGCCAGTCACAGGTCAGGGCTCACTTCCTGCCCAGCCCCGTCCAATTGGCTACCGCCCGTCCACCCCCTATCCAAACCCAGAACGCAGCTCCCTATAAATGTACGGCAGTCCTTGAATAAAGTGGAACTTCTCTGGCGAACTGTCAGCTCGGGTCCTGCCGCCTTATCAGCTTGGGTCCGTGCGCCCTTTCACCCAGGAACTAAATTTAAGAGGGTAGAGGAAAATTTTTTCCTCCCCAACCACTTGACACATGGCTAGTCAAAAATGAGATATGGTGTAAATATGAAAATACAGACCAAAGTTCAAAGACTTAGTGCCCAAGAATGTAAAATAGCTCATTAATAATGTTTTTTATATGTTGATTACATAATGACTACAATACATGATTACAATAATGTTGATTACATGTTGAAATAACATTTTTGTTATATTGGATTAAATAAAATGTATTTATTAAATAAGTTTCACCTGTTTCTGATTGCAGCTACTAGAAAATTTAAAATTACATTTGATCACATATATAGCTCATATTATACTTCTATTAGACAGCACTAGTATACAAAATAGTAATCCAAACTCCTTTGGTTACCTAGGAATTATATAATATGAGACCAATGCACTTTTCCAAGTCTTTCCACTCCTTATTTCTGAACAAAAATTATTCTATCATTGGTTCTCAGTCCTAGCTGCTCAATAGAATCAGCTGAAAAGCTTGTAAAAGATATTAATGCCCAGGCCCCACTCAAATCAATTAAACCAGAATTTCTGTGGGCAGAGCCTGGGCATCAGTAATTTGTTTTGTTTTTCATTTTGTTTTCTTTATAAAGCTCCCAGGTGATTCTAAGATGCAGCCAAGAGTTAGAACCACTGTTCTACCTGCCCCAAAAACTTGATCATTTGAGGTAGAAAGATACAAAATAAAAAGCACTAGATTCCTAGAAGACACACTTATTAACTGGATTACCATGAGAAAAGTCATTTTGTTCCCCCTCAATCCATGTTTTCTAAACCGAAAGTGAGGACAATATCTGCCCAACCTACTCAAAGGGTTGTCATGAATATTAAGTAAGAATACACATTGAAGTCATTAAAAAAGTATAAAACACTACACAAATTCAGGTTATTACTACCATTAATTTTTTTCTCCCCACTCTCTCTTTCCATTTCTATCCCCTTTAGGGTAACAAATTCTAATTCCTCTCAAAGCTGTTCCTGTTTCAACAGCCCATTGACTTCTTTCCCTCATTCATACTTTTTAACAACTTTCTGTATCTCTAGTATTTACTTACAACCAGATGGCTTACATCTGGATAGTGCATTACAAAATATGAAGAACAAATATTGCACATATATAGAGCTCTAACTAGATTCTGAGCTTCTTAAGTTCACAGCTTATTATTCTGATTTATATTTGTATTTCCCCTCTCTTCACATTCATACATTCAAGCACCTACACATGGAAGGCATTGAAAAAAGTACATTATCAGCTTAAGGTATGCACATACCGGGGAAATGACAAAGAGTTCACTTCCCATGAGATCAAACACTCTCACAGTTCCTGTGCTTTCAGCATAGGCTAGCAGAGTACAATCATAACTCCATGCTACCCGTCTCCACTGAGGTTTCGGATCTTTTGGAACTAGAATAAAAAGAAAAGAAGTGCTTTAAAGATATATTATAAATACAGTTAACACTTTTAGTAAATGCAACTAAAGTAGTATACTTTCCTGCTGCATAACAATGTTTCAGTTAATAATGGACTGTATATGTGATGGTGGTCCCATAAGATTATAATGGAGTTGAAAATATCACCTAGTGACATAGTCTTCACAACATTTTAGCACAACGCAGTACTCATGTGTTGTGCTGATGCTGGTATAAACAAACCTACTGCAAAATATGTTGAGGAAGAGTGCCTAGCTTACCCATGGGGTCACCCTCCCAAAGGCAGCTCAGAGCTTTAAGATAGAAAGCAAAGCATTTGACATTTTTAGGTCTGACCCCAAATGAAAGGATTGTTGTCTACTTTAGAGTTCTTGCATTTTTAAATGATTCACACCCATCCCCACAGCAAAATAATATTTAATAAAAGTTTAGCTAAGACTGAGTGGTTGCTGAGTGCCAGGTACAATCCCTACCTGTAATTTAACTTTCATAACTTTTTGGAAGTAGTATTACTCTGATTCCCATTTAACAGACGAGGAAAGTGGGGAACAGAAAGACTTAGTAACATAATTAGAGGGCCCATGCTCGTGCAACTAGTAGCCAGTATAGATAATAGGAAAATTCATTCCTGTTCCCTTTCATAATACACTTTTGCCTAACAATGCATTTCAAAGAGCATATCCCCATCATTAAGCGGTGCATGACTGTATTCAATAATAGTACACTATCTCCTAAGCATCTCTAATGCTTCATTCAACAGAAAAGAACAGTGCCCGGAAACCCACTTCAAATAAGAGTGGGAAATATAAGCCATCTCAGAGCCTGCTCCATTTGTTTCAGAAGCAAAGCCCACTGACACCTGATGAATGCTAAGCATGCGCTGGTCTGGTAAAGGCTCAGGAATAACATACCTCAAAATACTTATGAAATTGAGAGAGATCAAAAGCATAGCGAAAGAGCAGAAAACAATTCCAAACCAATGAGTTCTGCCCCTCTAAAACCAAAAACTGAAAATTCCAACTGAGATCTTCTAAATATATCAAATATAGATGCCAGGAAGATACAAGTGGGACTATGCTGACACAGGACGAAAAAAGGAGTAAAAATGTACATATATACATAATTTTTTAGGCAAGGTGAATCAATCACACAATTTTAAGATTTTGATAATCAACACCTTAATAATCCTAGTGATTCAACACCTGATTTTTTTTTTTTTTTTTTGGTTCTGAATTGTTTGGTACAATAGAGGGAAAGGCTATCTAACACCTGCAAAAGAAGAAAAAAAGGCTGCAAAACTCTAAATTCTTGGGTTTGCTTGAGGTTTTTATTGTTTTGTTTCATTTGCTTTAGTTTCCCTTTATTAGAATCCCAGCACTGAAGAGACAGTTAGGAGGACACTACCTTCCCCTTATCAACAAGAATTCCAAATGATTAAAGTGACACGAGTCAAGAACAAAACAAAACCCAGAACCTTGGTATCCTGCCTCCCATCCAGCGCACGTTTCGTTACGATACACTGCCTCTCAGAACTTTAGGATTGCCTTAAAAATGTTTCGGAAATCACTTTCTCTCTATCCCTCTGCTGCTCTGCTATACCAGGACTTGTTTGGACTCTTACAGTAGCCTCCTAACTAGTCTTCTCACCTCCAGTAACTTCCTCCACACTATCTGAATACAGCTTTCCAAAACAGAAAGATGAACAGATCGTGTCCTTCACTGCTTTAAAATCCTTGATGGTTCTCCATTTCCAAGAGAATCAAGTCCAAACTCCTCAATATACACAAAAGGCCCCATCACAGCTTTCCTGTTTCGCCTCCTAACACTTCCTTTGTCACACACCTAATGACCCACCCATACCACAACCACCTGGCAAACAAGCAAAGATGTGTCCTCTGTACATATTGCTGCCTCTCCATAGCCTGCTCATCTCCAATCTTACCGTCCCTCCAGGCCTGGTTTAATTGTTACCTCCTCCTTCCCTGACACTCTACAAAACTGACTGCTCTCTTCTCCAGGGGTACTTCAACAAGTTCATGGAAAAACAAAATTAAAAGACAATACAAATCTTTCCATGAACTTTTTGAAACTCCTCATATGAGCCCCCCAGTTGCTGTACATACATACATCTTTCATAGCATTTGTCACATCATGTTGTGTTGTTTACAAAACTTTTTGCCCCACAAGTCTCTGATCTCCTTGAAATCAGAAATAATGTCTTATTCAACATTGCCATCCCAGGACCTGGAACACCAAGTGATTAACACTATACTAATGGGTGATGCCTAAGTCTCTCAGAAAAATCTGTATTAACAGAGCAGGGTAAAACTAAGGGTTTACTATCCCTCAAGGACTACCAGTTAAATATGAATTTTATAACTGAAGTCTTCTGTAGGGTCAGGGACTACGCAAATTACATGGCTAGGCATTTCATAACTAAAGCCAAAACATTCCATAACTTTAGTGATACTAAGTTTCTATTTGTATTGTCAGAGCTAAGGCTCAGACCCTTCAAACCCATTGTACAGACTGAGTCACCAGATCCCTCAGACGCAGGTCCATGCTAGGTAAGTGAGAAGGATCCTGGGAGCCATTGGCAGACGACACGAGCTCAGTCGTCAGCAGCAGCAGCAACTTACAGCAGCCTCCAGCAGCAGTAGCAGCGGTGGCAGCGGTGGCCTCTTGGAGGGTCCCAGGGACACTGGCAGCAACAGCCTCCAGCAGCAGTAGCAGCCTCCCCGTGGCCCCCCTGGGGACATCTTGGGGGTCGGGGTCCCTGTGTATCAGAGCCACTCGTCCTTTATACTTAAGTCCATAACCCAGGACACCTGGGTGCACATGTGCAATTACATTACACAATAACTAAGGAACACCTGGGTGCACGTGCATATTTACATCAAATGCTCTGCAAGATTCTGAACATATGAAGGGTCCTGACCATTTTCCTATATTTTCCCTACATCTTCTGTTTACCTTCTTCCGCAATTATCTCTTCAAGAGAAATACGGTATCTCTTCAAGAGAGATACTGTGGAGAATTCAGACTTCCCTTTTCCTGTGTACTATGTATTCTGTATATGGGGAAAAGCACACCAGACATCAATGAGGTTCTTTATTTTGACTATTTACCAAGACTTAAAAAGTATACCAAAAAATACAAGAGGTCTTTGAACGTAGGAAGGTCAAACAGATTTTATTAAAGCCTAACAAGACACTGCACATACTCTGTAAAAGCCATTTTTTAAAAAATGGGAATAAAATGAAAAAAAAAAAAAAAAATAGGTCCGTCTTCAGACAGCTAAAAAAAAAAAAAAAAAAAATCAATCTTAGAAGTAGACA
>NW_007728503.1:33991-65629 GCF_000696425.1 Galeopterus variegatus
AAAAAAAAAAAAAAAAAAAAAAAAAAGGCCCGTCTTCAGACAGCTAAAAAAAAAAAAAAAAATCAATCTTAGAAGTAGACATAGGGGCCGGCCCAGTGGCGCACTGGAGAGTGTGCCGCTTGGGAGTGCAGCGGCGCTCCCGCCGAGGGTTCGGATCCCATGTGGTGACCGGTTCCCGCTCACTGGCTGAGCATGGCACAGGCGCAACACCGAGGGTTGCGATCCCGTTGCCAGTCCCCGGTATGGGCGCGACACCGAGGGTTGCAATCCCGTACCGGTCAGTAAAAAAAAAAAAAAAGAAGTAGACATAGGCACAAAATGATAAATGAGAATAGAGAACCTGCATACGTACAGATGCTAAAACCAGCAAGAGGACAATTTAACGCCCTGAAAAAATGTTCATGTGCTAAGGAAACACCGCAAACATTTTTCCATTATCATTGTTTCACCTGTGATAACGAATTTTCCTTATTTCATTTTGATGAGATAAACAGATTAATGCACTACATTCTGTATCTGTCTGAAATAAGTAGCATCTGAAGGGGATTTGTTTTTACTATTACTTCTAGTTATCACCAGTAACTCCAGAAAACTCAGCATGTGTTTGACCCAGATAAAGATGTTTTCATTACAAGATAAGATTTCATGTAACGATGTGAAAATACAGATTTATCACTGGATTGTTCCAGCTGCCTGTGTGGTTTCAGAAAGGAATGAACACTACAGATTTTTACAAAGCAAGTGTCAATGAAGTTGTCTGCAAAGTACTCAAAAACACTGATGGTAAAAGTTAACCAGCAGCTTGACAACTGACACATTCACAGCTGCAGCCCCTTAAACGGGCCCAGTTGCCAAGCTCTTTCCCACCTCAGAGCTTCTGTCAATGCTGTTTTGTCTGCCTGAACACTCTTTCCCTGAAAGCTTTGCTGGCTGCTTTTCTTCTTTCAAGGACTCACTTTAAATACCACTTCCTTAGGAGGCATTCTCTGACCACCCTCAGTAGCCTCTGAGCCCCATTATTTATTCTTCAGTGATTTCACTTCCTTCACAGCCCTTACCCCAAATCATCATTTCACACTTGATTGTCTACTTTTCATTCATTGCCTTATTCATTAATTTATAAGTTCCAAAATGTCAGGAACTGTGTCCATTTTGTTCATAACTTTATCACCACTGGCTGGTACTCTGATGGTATACAATAGGCACCCAAATGCTAAAGAAGTGCATTTCAATCCAGTACTCACTTACCCAAATTAGAAATGGAAATGGACAAAAGTTTAAAAATAAGGAACACTGAATTCTATTCTCAATGCCACCACAAAATGGCTGGTTGTGACCTTGGAGAGATCCCTAAGGCCTCAGTTTCCTCATCTGCAAAATGAACAGTTCAATGAACAATCACTCACATACATCCTTTGATTCCTAAGTCAAGAACCAGTGAGCAAGAACAAACTAGTGGGGCTAGAAAGACATACAGTGAAGCTAAATATCTGAATGTTTAAAATAATAGTGTTGCTAAAAGAACACATGAGAAAAATTTTACAATTCTACAGTAAGAAAGGTCTAAGCATGATAATCCTTGAATTTATAAAGGAAAAAAGTGACATATATAGTTACCAAAAAAGAAAAAGAAAGAAGATTCTCTGTGGAAAAAAAATCATAACAAATTTAAGACAAATCAATCAGGTAAAAATGTTTGCAACATATATGATAAAGGGTTAACATTCATGCTAACAGAGACACTAAAAACCAATAAGAAGTCAAGTAATCTAAAAAGAATACAGCAAAAGGATATGATCTAACAATTCACAAAAATAAAAATAAAAATTGCCATTTAACATATGCTCTACCTAGTAACTAAAGATACGCAAACTGAAAATGAGATACTTTTTTCTTTTGCCTGTGAGACTGATGAATATTTAAAAGATAGGTAACATATGGTGCTGACAATAGAAAAAAATGGCCTCAATCATACCTTTTTCATGGTTGTATAAATAGGTATAACTTTCTGGAAGGGATTATGCCAGCAGCTACCACATTTTAAATACTACACCCACATACAGAGTGTTCTCCAGTACTATTAGAGTGGCAGGGGGACAAAGATGGGTAAGAGAAAGAAGAAAACAAGGCACTAAAACAACCTAAATTTCTATCAAGAGGGGAATAGATAAATGAAATGTAGTTCTCACTCTTAAAATGGAATACTGTGTCTATATTTAAAAGACTGAAATGAATCCACAGACACTGCCTGGGAAAGATGCCATCAATATATAAGTGGGGGAGCTAGCTGGGGAACAAACTACATAGTATAATCTCATTTTGTTAAAGAAAAAAAGTCAGTCCACATATATGAGTATATAGGTTCATATAAACAGAAATTTTTATATTAAATCATTAATATAAATTCCTATGAAGAATGCAAATTAAGAGAAATGATAAACAATCATTTGTTTACTTTTTCTACTTCTGAACTGTTGGAATTTGTTACAAGTATGTGCTGCTTTTGTTATTAAAACTCCCACCACAAAGAACACACACATATTTATAAAAGAACAGTTTTCAGACAGCATACCACAGGCAGTGCAAAACTGCAATCACCGGGAGAAGGGAAACAAACAAGGTGCGTCCAGGATCACCTCTGCTTTCTCACACAAGGCATGGGAATGTCACTGCACTGAGGAGATGAAGATCAGAGTTTGGAGCTACTAAGCTGACAATAAGTTTACAAGGCAGCATTCCAGACAGAAATGAGTGAGGCGAAAGAAGGAGCTCTGAAAATGTGCACAGAGGAACCCTAGGTTCTTTGGCCAAATACAAAGGTGCACACACAGAAAAACTCTACAAAGCCAAGGAAGAGAATAAGTATCAAGGGGAAACAACTACCAGAGCTTGGAGAGGATATGGAAATGTTTGAGACCCACCCAGTCACAGTGGAGAGACTTCACTGACCACTCTGAGTATTCATAGGCGATCCCAGGAAGGACTTACCTCAAAAGCAGGACTAATCTAACCCTAAAGTAATTATTATAAACCACATCTCACGACACTTAAAAGTAACCTTAAATCATTAAGCTGATCCACAAAGAAACTACTCCCCAAAACATAACACAATATTCAATACTCAATTTAATAAAAATATTTATTGAAGAAAATAAATATTAGACAATAACACAGCATCCATTATGTTGAACCTACAATTTAATATTGCTAGATATGTGAAGCAGGAAAATATGACCCATGATAATGCTAAAAACATGTCAAGAGAAACATACCCAGAAATGATGCAAATTAAAGATAAACAAGGACTTCCAAACAGCTATTAAAACATGTCCAAGATTTCAAAGAAAAACATGATCCTAAGAAGTAAACAGAAAATCTCAATAGAACCTGATGGACAGTAAAAAAATTATCAAATAAATTTCAGAAATTTAAAAAACAATATTTAATGAAAAATGTATTTGATAGACTTAAAACAAATTAAACACTGCAGAAAAAAATATCTAAGCTTCCACCTTTGAGACAGGGCAATAGAAACTATCCAAACTGAAGAACGAAGAAAAGAAGGTTGAAAAAATTAATAGAACATCAGTGCCAGCCAGTGTACAACACAAATAATTTCAGTAACAGAAAAGAGGAGAAATAGATGGGGTCAGAAAATTTTATGTGAATTTTAAATGGTACCCATAAATTTTGCAAATTTGATATAATCTACTGATGTAAAAGGTTCAATAAACCTAAAGCACAATAAACTAAAAAAAAATGAAAACATCAAGGCATATGATAATCAAATTTCTGAAAACCAATAATAAACAGAAAATCTTAAAGGTATCCAGAGGAAAAAAGACACATTACATACAGAGAAACAACAATAAAAGCAATGACTGCTAATTTCTTGTCAAAAACAAAACAACGTGATGATATCTTCAAAGAGCTACAAGAAAAAAAAAAGGTCAATCTAGAATTCTGCGTCCAGAAAAAACATTTTAAAAAACAAAGGCAAAATACAGTTGGTTTCAAACAAATGTTGAGATAATTTGTTATCAATAGCCCTGCATTACAAGAAATGTTGAATAAGTTCTTCAAGCTTAAGGAACACACTATCAAATGGAAACTCAGTTTGACGCAGAAAAATAGTGATAGAAACGGAAAATAGTGGTAAATACAAAAGATCTTTCCTTGTTTTTTAATTTCTTAGAAAGTTACTTAACAAAAGTATCGAAAGATACTCTAGAGTTTAAAGCAAAAATAATAACAATATATCATGAGGGTTTACTTACTAAAAAAAAAATAGTACAAAGGAGTAGGAGGGAACGATATATACTGTGCAATAAAATAAGTTTGAAATTCACACTGTAAACCCTAGAGCAAATGCTAACATATAAAGCAGGTACAGCTAATAAAACAATAGTGAAGATAAACTTCCACCTTCAATCCAGAAAAATGACAGCAAACAAAACAAACTAAGCAGAAGAAAGGAAATAACAAAAACAAAAACAAAAATTAAAAAAATAGAAAATTAATAAAACCGAAAGTTTTAAATTGAAGAATATTAATAAATTGATCAAACTCTGGCCTGACTGACCCAGAGAAAAGAGAGAGAACACAAATTACAGATATCAAAGACAAAAGAGAGGTCATCAGTACAGATCCTACAGACAATAAAGGATAATAAGGAATATTATAAACTTGAAGCCAATAAATTCTAAAATTTAGAGAAAAATCCATAAAAAATGGAAACCTACTTACAAAGAAAACTCCAACTATAACTGTTGAATTCTATCAAACATTTAAGAAAGAAATAATTCCAATTCTATACAAACTCTTTCAGAAAATAAAAAAGGAGGGAACCCTCGCCAACTCATATTTGATATTTCCAATATCAAATGAAAAAGACATAAGAAAACAATCTACATACCCATATCCCTCATGAGCACAGGTGCAATAATCTGCTACCTGTTATACACAATTATCTACATAAAAACCAGATGATGGTTTTTGCCTTGCTTGTGGGAATCAAGTACAACACTGAGTTACTTACTGCTCAGAGTTCAACTTTACAGGTACAGTCTGGATTATTTGAGTAGTTGGCAAACCTATGTCCTAACACCTAGGATGTTATCTAGTAGAAAAGATCAAAAAGATACTTTGGCAAGTCCTTCTTAAACTTCAGCCTGAAAAAAAGCTAAAACTTTGTCTTTAGGTGAAGAAAGCAGATTATAAAATACTTCACTTTCGTAGAATATATCTATAGTAACAGATGCTTAACAAAAAAATAAAAGTACAGATAATAAATTTTTTTTTTTTCCTTTTTGTCTTTTTTTTTTCGTGACTGGCAACGGATCGCAACCCTCAGTGTCGCACCCATACCGGACCGGGACCGGCAACGGGATCGCAACCCTCGGTGTTGCGCCCGCACCTCGCTCAGCCAGTGAGCGGGAACCGGTCTGTATGTGGGATCCGAACCCTCGGCGGGAGCGCCGCCACGCTCCCATGCGGCGCACTGTAGCAGTGCACCACCGGGCCAGCCCCCAGATAATAAAATTTTAAAAGTACTTATCTATTGATAGTGTGCTTATTTTTATTTTCTACTTTTTGCTCATTCTTAGTGTCTAAAGTTTCTACTAAGAATGTGTATTATTTTTTCATAAGAATAACATTATTTTCTCTAAAAATATGAGGGTACTTTAAAAAGTTCATGGAAAAAGAGAATTAAAAGATAATACGCATCTTTCCAAGAACTTTTTGAAGTACACTTAAACAAAAGGGAGGAAATAGTTAACATATAATCTGAGGTTCCTGGGGCCGGCCCGGTGGCGCACTCGGTAGAGTGCGGCGCTTGGGAGTGCAGCAGCGCTCCCGCCGAGGGTTCGGATCCCATATAGAGACCGGTCAGCTCACTGGTTGAGCGCGGTGCGGGCGCGACGCTGAGGGTTGTGATCCCGTTGCCGGTCATGAAAAAAGACAAAAAAAGGAAAAAAATAATAATAATAATAATAATAATCTGAGGTTCCTGAATCACAATTCTGGAATAAAATGTTTCATTTTAAAATCTAGATGTTACAAATAGTCTGCTTCTCAATCTTTTTTATGTCAAGTGGAAAATCATGTATGTATGGCACCAAAGGGTAAACTGTTGAGACTGCTAGAAACTGGAGGCAACTAGTCAGAACTCAGTCTGTCAAAGTGCCTGCACAGTCACCAGAGCTGATGGGTCTCAGCATATGTACCTACACTAGGCAAGCTGCTACTTACCATAAGGAAACTCTGATTTATGGTATCTCAAAATTAGAAATATGAGAAAAATCTCTTAACATAGTATAGCTCTAAAAAAAAGAAAATCTCATTCCATGTGCTATTTTTAAGTCACTATTCAAGATAGAATGAGAAGACTGAATTTATGATCTATGTCTTGGCAAACACAGCCAAAACAAGTTGCAATCCACATTTAAAACACTCTCAAATAGAGTATCTTTTATAAAATAATAATTGGAAAATATCAAAGGAGAACCAAATAGCTCCTATTTCAGTTTGCAGATTCTTCAATACGTAGTTTCAGAAATGCATCAACAACAATCTGGCTCCTTTTCATCAGGCACATATAAAATATCATTTGGCATATGGAAGTTATTCCCATAAAGATGAATCAGATAAGAAGCAAATGATTATTACCTCACATTACATGAAATGGAAAGAAGCCATTAATGCAGCATTAAGGTCATAAATACACATTCAGAAGCCAACAAAATAAAACATTAGTTCTCAAAGCATTATCATCTCACCCTTGCTGCCACATTAACAGTACACACTAAAAACTCTGACAAATATTATAATTTATATGAAATACAGAAGGATTAAGCTTCCCATTTTCATGTTAACTTGTAGATTTCCCAATTTACTTATTGGCTAAGAGCAGGTGTCTAATGCCAAAGCTCAAAAGGACCCTGTATATCGGAATCACTCCAACACTGAGCATGCTCCTCAGAAGTCTACCTCAGGCTTCCCAATCCCTAAACCAAAAAGAGGGCAGCACTGAGAAAAAGGCAAAGGAATATCCCAAATTATTCCTCTGGGGACTTCTTGATCCTTATATCTTATACCTTATTAGCTCCTATTAGGAGCTGGTAAGGAAACTAGAGGAGGTGCTATGGACTGAATGTACTCCCCAATTCATTGAAGCTTAATCCCCATTGTAAATTAATCCCCACTGTAACTATTTTTATAATCCTATTATAAAAATTATAAGGTAAGGGCCTTGCGGTGATTAGATTATGAGGACCATGCCCTGGTAAGTGGATTAATCCATTGATGGTTTAATGCTGGTCATGGGCGTGGTACTGAGGGACTGAAAAAGAGAGCCAGTGGGGAGGTTAGCACTCTTTCTGCTCCACCATTCTCCCCACATGATACCCTGCTTTGCTTTGCTGTGAAGAGTCACTACCCACCAACGAGGCTCTCACCAGATGTGTTCCCAGCCTCCAAAACTGTAAGCAATAAATATTGTTTCTTTACAAATCACCCAGGTAAGGTATTTCTGTTACAAGCAACAGAAATGGACTAATACAGGAGGCAACTTCAGAGAATGCTAGAGCCCCAAGCTTTAGATATTCACATTTAAACACTACCTCCCCGCTTCTATTATTCTCAAAAGGATAGCACAAAAACAGGGTTTCTTATCAACCCTTGTTGTTCCATTCACAGTATGTATAAATGTGTGTAGATTAGAAATAAACAAGATGAATACCATGACAATTATGCAAAATTTATATATAGATATATGGATATGTATATCTTATACATAATAAACACATGTATACAATCATGCAATCACTTAACAATAGAGACACATTCTGAGATATGCATCAGGCAATTTCGTCATTTTGCAAATATCACAGAATGTACTTACACAAACCTAGATGGTATAGTCCACATACCTAGGCTATATCATACAGCCTAAATATGGCTTCTAGGCTACAAACCGGTACAGCCTGTTACTGCATTAAAAACTGCAGGCAATTGTAACACAACAATAAGTATTTGTGTATCTAAACATATCTAAACATAGAAAAGGCACAGTAAAAATACAGTATTATAATCTATGGAACCACCATCATACATGTGGTCCACAGTTGACCAAAATGTTTTATGTGGCAGATGACGGTACTCTCATAAGTTTCTTAAAATTAACAGGAAATAGGAAAATATGCTTTGTTTATACATTCATTCATAAAAATCATCTGAATAGTTCCCAAGTGCCATTACCCACTTGATAGGATAAAAAATTCTGCCTACCATGTGTCAGGCACCGTACTAGACACTAAGAAGTTTTTAAAAGTTGAGTAAGACAGGAGCCCTGCCTTCAAAGAATTTACACTCTCATTGGGAACCAGACAAGCAAATCAACAATTAAAAAAGGAACGTAGACTAGGGTAAGTGTTGTGCTACAGACACAAACAAGGACCAGGGAAACAAGGTGTACAAATAATGGAGAAGAGGGCAGGAAGGAAAGGTTTCCCAAGAGCTGATGCTTGAACTAAAATATGCAGGACTAATTAATTAAATATAAACATGGGAGCTTTTATGTGCAGCAAGGCATGAAAAGCATGATGGAGTTAGAAAACTGAACACTGCTTTGTACCAGAACATAGGACATACAGCAAGGGACTCTCAGGATAGACAAGCTGATCATGAAAGGTCTTGTATCCTGAATCAGAAAATATGAACTGTAATCCACAGCCAGTAGCAAGTGACTATAAGATTTTAGGCAGAAACATAGTAATAATAATAGTAGCAGCAGTAATAATAATATTTCCTTATAATAAGTCATAAGTACTTATGATGTGCCATACATTATGCTAATAGCTTTCTATATATTAGCTATTGTCCAACAATTCAATCTACAAAATTATGCCCACATTACAGATAATAAAACTGAAGTCCAAAGAGGTAAAATAACTTGCCTGAGGTCACATATCTAGAAAGCAGTGGAGCAAGATGTGAAGGGCAACCTCAAAGAATTCTAACAGATGATCAATTTGGCAAGGAATGTAATGTGTGGATTAATGAAGTGCATAGACAAGAAAACTGTGTCAGCAGACTATTTCAAAAAACCAAGTAAAAAATGTTAGGAGCCTTAACTAGAGTTGTGATGGTTGCAGTGCAGAAGTGGGTGACAAGAGCCATTTGAAAAGACTCCCGGGACTTGGTAAAGTTAACGTTGATTCGTCTCCATTGTGGCACTTAGTACAATTACAATTAATTATTTGTTATCTCTCTCTTCCCTTACAGACTGTAAACTCTTAAATCTCAGTAGCCTATGTCTTGTTCCCCACTGTATATACAGTGCCTAGGACATTGCCTAGCTACATAGTAGCTACTTAAATATTTGTCAAAGAAAGAAGGGAAGGAAGGAAGGAAAAGGAGAAAATTTCTAGATTTCTAGCTTGGGTGAGATATAGATAATGGCAGCATGGACCATCCAGGGAATAGAGCAGAAGAAACAGATTATAAAAAGGGAAGGTAAGTTTGTACAAATATGTAGGAAGTTTTACATTAAGTTACAATATATGCTCTGTGTAAAGATAACTCCATGAGAACTCTATTACTGCCTTATCCAATAGTACATGGGAAATTGTGTAAGAATGATTCTTGACATACTAATTAATTAGTATGGTATTAATAGAATTACCAGCACCATTCATATGGGAACTCAAAAAATTTTTTAAACATTTGATCTTTAATCTTCTGAACATATCTGGATGGCTGAGAATGAGGAAACTGAGAAGAAAACTGGCTCCAGGTCATTAATGGTGCATTTGACGAGAGCCTGAGACCAGTATTTCCATGAGGGAGTTGGAAAAATCCTCTGTATTACCACCATTTTGTAGTTTCTAAAAACTATGGATGCCCTTCTTCCTTGCTCTCCTTCATTGTCAAATATTTATTTTATCCTAATATTGTTTTCTTCCAATTGAATGAGAAAATGAATCTAAAGCCCTAAATACAGTGCCTGGCACACAGCAAAAACATTATAAAGGTTTGTTATCATCACAATGACCATGATTATCATCATTATGATTTCTACAACTACTACACTGTTAAACTAACACAAGGTCAGACAGATAGAACCACAGGTCCTGTAAATAAAACACAGGTAATAGATGCATTTGCCTAATATCACCTTCTTAATTATCTTTCTCCTGCAAGGTTCCTTCTGCCTTTTCTGCAGACTGAAACACTCTCTGGTCTTCTCCTAACTTCTACTCATTCCTAAGGTTGCTTCCCAAAAGTCACTTTTTCTCAGCAATCTCATCCCACAGCCCAGTTTTTTGGTTAAAAATTCTCACTATGCTTTGTGTTCCTTCATCAGATTTGTCAAAGTTTGTAATAACATATTTGAGTGTCTACGTGCCTCATGCAGTAAAGGACCATGCCTTTTTGCTCATAATCACACCCTAAGTACCCAGCAAAACAGTTTATATCATAAACTGCACTCAGCAAATTCTTGCTGGATATATCAAAAAATGATGAAATCCTAGACTTTTTTACTAGTCTGTATCTGATCAACTCTTGACTTATAGCTAAATATTTTTCTGCACTGAATCCAAAATAACAGACTACAGACACTTACAAATAGTTTATTCCAAAACTGGCTTAGACCTTTTAAAACATAGTTTCAATTTCAAATCCCTACAAAATGCACATCATAGAGCAAAATATTTAAGGCAGCAAGAAAAATCAGTTAAGATTTTTAAAAATTATTTTAATAAATAGTCATGATAATCCTTGTTAATAAATATTTAATATCTATGTTAACTTAAGAAACAATATAAACCACTGCAGATTTGAAATTTTCATTTTTAAATAGTTTGGAAACTCTTACCTTGACATTTCCCAATAATAGATGTAAAATCATCTTTTGCAGACCTGCAAAATATGTGCAAAATCAAGACAATTTTACCATAACAACACTGTTGTGTAGGACTATAAAACACCACAGGTACTACGGACTAGACAACTTCTATATACAATACTGAATCCTTCCTTCTATTACAGAGATGGTTTTGTGCCTCAAATAAGGCCCTTAAATTAGTTGCGATATTTTCTTCCAACCTTCTTACTGCATCGAAAACAAAGCTACACCAGGGAAATGGTGATTCAGCTCAAGTAAGTTTAAGCAAAGTCTTTTAAAACAATAGGGATGTCTCACCCCATCCCCTAAGATTCTGATATCTGGGATGGGACCCAAGCAAAAATAATTTTTAAAACTCCACAGACTGATCCTAGTTAAGAACAACTGGTCTATAACATACTACAAAGTTTGATAACTCAGGGAAAAAAGTCTTATTTTAATAAATAAATAGTCTTAATAGGTCACCATATTCATATCAGTGACCTCCTTAAAATCTCTGATCTTGAAATATGAGGGTACCTCAAAAGGTTCATGGAAAAATGGAATTAAAAAATAATATGGGGGCCGGCCCGGTGGCGCACTGGATAGTGCGCCGCTTGGGAAGCGCGGCGGCGCTCCCGTCTGAGGGTTCGGATCCCACATACAGACCGGCTCCCGCTCACTGGCTGAGCGAGGCGCAGGAGCAACACCGAGGCTTGCGATCCCGTTGCCGGTCCCCGGTCCGGTACGGGGGCAACACTGAGGGTTGCGATCCGTTGCCGGACATGGAAAAAAGACAAAAGACAAAAAAAAAAATTAAATAATAATAATAATAATAATAATAATAATAATAATAATAATAATATGAATCTTTCCATGAACTTTTTAAAAGACCCTTCATATATACCAAAGTAGTATAATTATTAAAAATATGTTTAAAAATGAAAATTGGTAAACCTTCTTGAAAATAATGTAATAACAATTATCCAAAACCTTAATGTCCATAGCATTTGACCTAGCATTTCCACTTCTATAAATTTATCCCCAGGAAATAATTACAGATATACACAGATACCAAGAAAATTAATACAGTCTAATTTTTTTAAAAAGAGAAAAATACACCCAGCATAAAGAGATTAATTAATTTTGCTATGTGCACTCAATGAAATATTATGTAATTACTATATGTGACATGGAAAGATGTCACAATATAGTAATTCTCAAATGTTATCCAGGAAAAGGTATCAAATAGAACATACAGTACTTTTCCATTAGATATATATAAAAATATATTACACACATACAAACACACATACACATATACAGATAGAAAAGTTTCCAAGAATGTACATCAAAATGTTAATAGTAGACAACACTAGATAGCAGAATTATAGGTAATTTGTAGTTCCTTCTTTCCGCTTAACTGTATTTGACTAAGCATTACTTTTAAAACAAATTTTAAAGACTTCAATATTTTTAGCCATTTTTAAAAAGATTATATCATATTACAAGTAAAGCCAATTATAAATATGGAAATAAATTTCCTCAAGAAATTGGGCTGTTCAGCCTCCAAGTGGAATAGAGCAGAAAGAAGTAAAGGCGACCTGGTTCCAGCTCTGTGTAACCCGGACAAAATATTTAACATAAGTTTCATTTTCCTTTCAATAAAATAAGATAATACCAACTTCACACAGCTTAGTGCAAAGATTATGTATAAATTAGCATAAACTAGTTCAATACCTTCATCCTTAATATAATCACTAACTAATAGTTGCTATTTTTGCTGGGGAAGAGGAGAAAGACATAACTTTGGTTTTGACATTTGGTTTTGTCAAAACATCAGAGAACTTAATTTACTTAAGACAGTTAAGCAAACTTTGAGGATGGGGTATTTATATTCCTTTCCCATAAGATTCTATTAGTTAGCTTTTTGTCTTGTTCTCTGATAGTTTCTAAGTGGTTCCCTTACTTATGACATCCCTTAATCATAAGAAATTATTATTTCTTTACTTAGGAAAGAAGGAAACACATATTAGCCACTATAATCTGTAACAGCTGCCAAATTACAAATCAACGATGCAATTCACAAGTCATTTTTTTATCCATGGGCAGCCCCACACACAAGCAGGTTAAGTATGCCACATCAGAGCAAGTGATTAAAGTTACTTGCCACTCACTACAAAAATAAAACTGGGGAACAACAACCCTAGTACTATCTTGCAAAAGGCAGAATTTTTTCTCAAAAACTGAACTGTGTTTCAGCTTTTCATTTTTCTTTTCTCAAAAACCATTTCCTATTTATAACTGCTTCGTAATATCCAATAATGACCTGAGACACAAGAATTATCTTTTCTATTCTAATCCAATCAAGAAATATTTATTGAATACCTACTGGGTGCCTACTATCATCACTACTGGAGCCAATTTTGCATTCTATGTGTTCTTCACTGTGGTAGAAAAGACAAAAATGGGATAGAGAGAACAACTGTCTTAAAAATTCAGGAACAGCTGCTATTCATGGGATTTACTTTTGGAAGCTACCTTGCCCTTTTTCTTTGCTGACCATTCCACATCTTTGCTTAAAGGCACTTCCTTCAGGTTTCTGCAGAGTCAGTGTATATACCTATATTCATTCAACAAAAGCAATGAGCACCAACTCTGAGCAATGCAGTGGGTGAGGCCCTGGAATGCCCTCCCAGAATCTGTTTCCCCTACCCCTCTTGCAAATATCCCACTTATTCATCACACATAAACAATTAATTCCTATGATGTTCAAGGAACTATAACACGCTGGGAAAAAGGGACAGTCCCTGCCTCCAAGGACCACACAATATAATCTTAGCTGCAGACTGCAGATCCCACTCACACTGAGTTTTTGGCAAACGGCACGTGCTGAAGTTGTGCAAAGCAGTGACCCTAAATATAATGAGGGAGGCATGCAAGCATATAAGGCTAAGTACAACATGATTAAAATATACCATAGCTTTGTGGTTAAGAACATGAACCCCAGAGTAAGAATACCTGATTTCAAATCCTCAGGCAAGTTATTTAACCATATCGCACCTGCTTCTTCATTTCTAAAATGGGAAAAATAGCAATGCCTACTACCTCATAGGGCTTCTGCCAGATTGAATGAGTTACCACACACAGAGCACTTACAACAGTGCCCATAACTGTTAGCATTATCTTCTTATCATTAAATATAATAATAGAGAAATGTGTTGATTGTTACAAGAGCATAAAGGATTGGTACCTAACCAATTTGGGACAGAGCAGGGGTTGGGGGGCCAATACGAGGTGTGTTCCCAAAGGTATCCTAGTGGAACTGACTCTTCACCATATAAGTCTTTAGATATACTAACGTTACAAAGCTTCTGCAAGTTATTTTTGTATCCTTTTCACCAAAGTTTTTAGTAGCAAGCTACATGAAACCCTTGGTCAAGCTCTCCTTCTCCAGATCTAATTATCTATCCTGATTCCACATGAACACTCTGACCCTAAAATTATTTTTGATCATGTTTTCCTTTCATGAGAAAAAGATAGAAATAAATGGTGTCTGTTAACTGCTCTTTATAAGTCACACCATGAGCACATTTCTCAAAAAGGTACATTTCACATTACTCAACAAATGAAATAGGAAGTGCTAGCCCATTCCTATGAACAATGTAAATTCAAACATGTGCCAACTTTATACTTAATAATGCAGCTAAAAAACAGAGGGATCTACATATTAAAGTCACATCAAATTAAGTGCAATAATTTAGTTTTGAAGGGCTGCCATTGCTGCCTATAATTTTTATCCTGATGGTTTTAAGAGGGACAAGAAAGCCTCCCCATCTGAAGCCAATGCTCAGATGAGGGCAAACCTTGTCTACTCCCCAAAAAGTTGAGAGGTCCAGTTCTACTTGGATAAATGGAAAAAGAAAGAAATACCACAGACAGAAATCTAATACCAACATGACAACAACTGAATGGCCTTTAATACTATCTTTAGTCAAGAATAATAATAATAAAGCAGCAGAAAAACCTTCTGACTGGTATCTAGGCATCCTGAAATTTCTGCCTCTTTGCTTATTTTTTGAAAACCATGTTAGGGATTGCCTGGAAAAAGGAATAATCCTCAATTTAAGAGGTGCCACACATTTAGTCTGCTGCTATAAATTTCCCAAAAAATGAACTAGTTTTTCTGAGTTAATTGGTATTGTTATTTCTTTCACAACCGATGTATCATTTAAAAATAAAATACCTAGAAAGCCCCATTTAGAGAAGTATTTCAGATGTGTATGTATTACCAATAAATGTTTCACGAGGACAGGTAATAACGCTGGTCTCATATAACATGTAACCTTGGTCTTTTCCACAGCCATATTTGATCTGTAGCTTTGTGCCAACAGAGCAAAGCAGCCCATACTTTTTTTTTTACACCTTCCTGAATATCTGTTTAGCTGATTTAGCAGCAACTACTCAAACAAGAGTGATTTCCAGAGTTCTGAAAGATAGACCTTGCTTATTGAGAACGTAGAATTTCTCAGGAGATAGCAGAGTGATGTGGGGAAGTAGAAAGATGATCAAACTACTCTGAGAAAGCATCCTTCATTCTTTTTTGTTTTGGCACCTGACCGGTACAGGGATCCAAACCCTTGACCCTGGTGTTATAATACTGCACTCTAACCAACTGAGGTAATCAGTCTTTAACCGACATAAGTTGGTATTTGACACCTCACTAAATTAAATGAGTTAATGATAAAATCCTTTTAAAGACATCCCCTTTAAAAATCTTAGTTCCCATTTCTTAAGTAAAATTTTTCTCAAAAAAAACTTAAGTATCAATAATATTAACAATTACCTGATCTCCACACACTGATCTTGGACAGCAGCCAAAAGCTTCCCATTGCTTTCATGTAGGAAAAAGAGAAAAAAAATCTATGAATATTTGTGGCATTCTTTAACACGGATGAAATTATTTTAAGAAGTTAAAATCATTTTTAAATTTTTTCAATTGCTTTAATTATCCATCTTCCACCTTACAATTAGGTAAGTATACAGGTATAAAAGCATATAAAATGATTCAATACAGCATAAATTAACACTTTTTAATAATATTAATCATATGTGACAAAGAGAATTCACATACAATAAAAATCAAGACTGAAAGCCATAAGGACTCTAAAATTAAGGTCCATAATGAAGTTCAAAAGTTAAATCATACAGGCAGGGGCAAGCTGGCAAGATGGCAGCAGCTGGAGTGGCCATCTGAGGTGGGCAGCTTCAGCCCTGCTGCTCCGAAGCCTGTGCCTGCCCATCAGGGAGCTCTCAGCTCTGGCCCAGCTCTATCACAAGAAGGTTGTCGATCATTATGAAAATCCTAAGAACGTGGGGTCCCTTGACAAGACATCTACAAATGTCAGAACTGGACTGGTGGGAGCTTCAGCATGTGGTGATGTAATGAAGTTACGGATTCAAGGAGATGAAAAGGGATGAAAAGGGGAAGATTGTGGATGCCAGGTTTAAAACATTTGGCTGTGGCTCTGCAATTGCCTCCAGCTCATTAGCCATGGAATGGGTGAAAGGGAAGATGGTGGAGGAAGCCTTGACCGTCAAAAACACAGATATTGCCGAAGAGCTCTGCCTCCCTCCTGTGAAACTGCACTGCTCCATGCTGGCTAAAGATGTAATCAAGGCCACCCTGGATGATTACAAACTGAAACAAGAACCCAAGAAAGGAGAGGTGGAGAAGAAGTGAGCCTTTGGTGAAGCCTCCAGTCACATCATCTGTTTGCCCACCTGTCATGCAGTCACCTTAGATATTCAGAAGCCCCTCGCACTGCATAGAAAAGCTACAAGTATTTGAAGAGCACAGTATTTGCTGTTCACATTGTGACTTTAGTGCAAGCAAAATACAAAGTTTAATTGTTCTGAATCCTGTGGTTTCTTTCAGCTCACTTTTATTGCCTTAACCTAGTTAATGTATATTTTGATTGTGTATATGGCTTCAGAACTTAAATTAATAATGAAGTCTCAAGTATTGACAGCTTGTGAAGTGCATAAATATCTAATTTTACCAGAACTGATTTTGGGGAAGATTACCAGTAGAAGGCCTTGGTCTGATTATTTGATAGAAAGTTATTGTACATAAAACAGATATGCATATATATTTTTATATATATTTGTATAAATACACTATATACTTATATATTTATAATATATATATTATGATAAATAAAAGAATGTAAGACAAAAAAAAAAAGCTAATCCAGATAGAAAAACATTATTTGAATTTTACATATCCTTACCTTGCAAGTGCCAAGTGCCAGTTTATCTGTTTATTAACCAAGCGGACAAGTCCATCAGGGAGCAAAAATGGTGCAGAGCTGAAACCACAACACATTAAGCTAGCTTAAAATCTAATCATGAAAACCACATATAAATAAGTAAGTATTATAAATAGCACATACAGAGAGAGACAAGGATTTTTTTCCATTAGAAAACAAAATCTGAATATTAGTAAATCCAAAACCAAAAGTTACTACTTTGATATCTGAAATTTTACCATATACATTTCTCTATTTCCAGGAAAACATGGTGTTATATTTAAAGTTATAAACTTTATGTCCTTTCCAGGAAAAAGATATATGGGATACCAGTAACAGAGTAGAGTGAGCTTACAGCCCCCTCCCCGCCCCCGCTATGACCACCTACAAATTGTGGGTCAAATATAACCAACACAAATTCTAGAAAAGAATCAAACTCACAAGAAAGAAAGAGAAATTTACAAGTACTAGAAATGAAAAGGTAATTGAAAGCTATAATTGAGTACAGGAAAAAGTGAGACAAGAACCCAAAACAGGACTTAAACCCAGGATAGGAAACGAGCTGTTGGACTACAGAGAGGACAGAAGTTGGAAGTGAGAATTCTGCAAAAAACAGGATGTTCAAATGACTGCACCATCAATGAAAGAACAAGAAACATCTCCCTGTGGGCACAGGGACACTGTAAGGACTCTCACCTCTGCCTGGACCACTGGTCTGTGGGGGATGGGAATAAAATCTCCTATGAAAAATCAAAAACCCAAGCCTGCACTATATACAAGAACGGACTGCAATTTCACTCATGTGATGCAAAAATCCCCAAGCATAAGTTCACAATAAAACGAATCACAAAAGACATAAGGAAACTACCCACATGAGTGAGAGAGTAAACACAACAAGTTAGAGGAGTAAGACCTGAAGAACGCAAGAAAATAGGTGGAAAAGAATAAAGAAAACATTCTATGAAAGAAAAGCAGGAAAAAGAAAAAAAGAACATTCTGGAAATCAGAAAATACAAAATAGGATGAAAAATATGAGTAGTATACATTTGGTATATTTATGCTTTTTTCTGGCAGCTGGCCAGTACAGGGATCAAATCCTGGATGTTGGTGTTAACAGCACGACTATGCTCATTTTTTAAAATATAAAATATTAATATTGAGATAGTTACAGAAATATTATAATAAAGATATGAAACATGCATGTGAATACCATCTACATGAGGATTATAATTTCCTCTGGAAGGGAAGGGGAGAGGAAAAAGATGGGGGAGACGACTTGAGATGCAACATTTTGCATAAAAAAAGAGAAAGAGCTTTCTGAAGTAAATATGGCAAAATAGCAACAGCTTCAATTCAGATGTAGATATATGTTATATACAGGTTTATTATATTTGTCTATAATTCTCAGTATGTTTATAATATTTCATAATTAAGAGAACAAAGCTGTTTTTAAAAAAGAAAAGATAGATGAAACAAATATTGGCCACAAAACCTTTAGGTTTAATTACCATAAATTCAAAAGCACAAATTGAACTGTGACGTTTTTGAAAGTAACATATCATCAGGAAGATTAAAAATAATCACCTCGCATGTGATGCATTCACAACATGTACAATGATCAATATGGCCAACTCCAAGAAAAAGACTTCTCAGGAGAAAGAGGGACAGAAAGACACTACCAGTGCTTGACGTTAAGGTGCTCACACATAGGACGAGACTTGTATGAGAGTTCATTCTTTTTGAGTCCTGCTCGCCAATAGATAACAAAAAGGACTGTCAAGCAGCAACCTGAACAGACATATTTTCTGCCCATCCTCGCCGAGGGTGATCAGGACTAGCAAGCTGTGGCCTAGTGAACTCAGGAAAGCAGCCTACCTCTTATACCTCCCTTCCCTTCACCCACCCTCTCTCCTCACTCCTCTCTCTACCCTATAACACCCGAGACCCCCAAAATACAGAAAAAACTAAGAAATTTAAGGATATATACGGATGCTCCTTGACTCAGGATGAGGTTATGTCCCAATAAACCCATCAAATGTCAAAAATATCATAAGTTGAGAATGCACTGAATCCTCGGATAAACCCACGGTAAGGTTAAAAACTCACTCAAACCACCACAAGTCAGGGGCCGTCTATATGTGTATGTACATATGCACACACACACAGACTGAAAGCAGAAAAACATTGGAACAAGTCTTGGAGAAAAGCCAAGGTCTCTTTTATAGAACTATGTTATCTCTGGAGCTTTTAAGATTAGATGTCCTCATGGAAAAAGCAATCTGTAGTAAATAGTTCTATAAAACAATTCCTATACATGTATTTAAAAGCAGAACCATATTCTTTGTCAGAATAATTATTTCTCTGTTCTTTCTGAAGCTGAAAATTCGCACCATGCCTAAGGACATACTTAACACTCAAAGAATAAAAAAGTACACAATAGCTGAAACCTAAAGAACCTTCTCTGATGCACAGAAATTGAACATCGACCACTAGAAAGTTGAGGTAACAACAAGGCAAAAATGCTTTTTAAAAGATATGCAAGCTACAGAATGTGGGCATTCAAGATAAGGCTGAGAATGCTCATAAGGGGAAGCAAAAGTCATCATGAGATATTATTAATAATGACTAAAGGAACAGAAATTATCCTAAGTCTACCGAGATATCTTCTCACGTTATGCCAAAATGTCTGACAGGTCTACTTTATAAACTAGTTTCACCTGAACTTCAGCATCTATATCATGATCTGGGACCCAATTATGAAAACTTAAATCACAAATAAAATAGTATTGTTTGTATTTGATGTTCATACTGTTTCTCTGAAGACTCACCTGTACCAAAGGTATTGGCGTAAAAATAAGAAACGATCTATAATGAAAAGAAACAGCAAGTCAAAGATAAATCAGTTGTCCTTTAAGAAACATTTTCAAGTAAGATTTATAGACAAGAAATCTAAACTATACTGCAGACTGAGTCAAACAAAACAGAATAAAATGAAACATGGAGAACACAACTTTCAAAATGAGAGTATAAACATAACCTAATATATACAATAACTTTTACAAGGTCATTTGTTTACGTTGAATTACAAGTTTGAGTGTTACTCAAAACACTGAAGTATTCCCTAACTGTACAATATGTAAAAGTGGTTTGAAATGCTAAATTAATCTAAGAAGCTTTAATGAAACTATGCACTAGGAATCACAGTAATTACCCTTTAAAACCAAAGTATTTGTACAAAAATTAAAACAAGATACCATTTTATACTTTGCATCAAAGATTTAAAAAATAATAAAAATACCTAAAAGGGAAGTCCACAGAAAACTAAATCTCTAACACATTATTAAAAAATGCTTTATATGATCCTACTCAAAATGTTCATGTGTGTACCTGTGTATGCAGTTAGATGTATATCAACGGAAAAACATCTAAAGGATAACAGATTATTTCTGGGTGGTAAAATGAGAAAAAAATTACTTATTCCAATTTGTGGTTGTCTAAATTTTCTATAATGAATTTGTATTACTATGTACATTTTCTAAATTTTCAAAATTTCAGGTATTTGTGATAATAAAAACTGAATGTGTTAATTTTGAGTATTTAGCACCTTTGAAACTGAATCTTCTCTTTATAAGGAACTCAAATTCACCAGTATAATAAGGATAGATTTTGGAGCCAGAAAGACATGCAGTCAAATTCCAAATGAATGACCTGGGGCAAGTTTCCCCATCTAACGACATAAAGTAATAGCACCTACTATGCTGGTCTGGTAAAATCATTTGATTGATTAATTTAGTAAAGCTCTCATAGCACCAGCTCAATTAAACTAGTGCTCAATCCTTTCTCAGACACTCGCTAGCTCATATGTAAAGTCTGTCGGGAGTTAAGTGAATGCTCTGGTCAATCAAATTTGTAATTTTAATATCTCTAACCAGATATATCTAAACAATGTAAACCACTTAAAGTGGTCTCTCTTTTCACCTTCAATATCCATAGATTCTCTGAGACTCATACTCGGTTTGATGTTCCTAACTCCTTGTATACCATTCATAATGGATAAACCCAGGCTACACTTTTATCTCTAAGCTGCATTAAAAATGTGTGAATATACATATACATACATACATGTGTGTATACATAAATATATACACTATAAAATGAAACTCAGGTAACATGTATGCTACTCACTTTCATCAGGCACACATCAGAAGTCTAACGAACACATTTTAAAAGCCCTAAACTTTCTAAAATATCTGTTACTGATGAAATGGAAAACAATATCTGTTAACTATATCATTATATGTAGAAAAATAAATAAGCTACATTTACCTTTAATTGCTTTTGTGACGATAAAGGATGCACCATGTTTTCGGTTGCCTCTAGGCTACAATTTAAAACAAAAACCTTAAATTTCAGAATTTTCTACTAATACTTATACAACGGGTAAAGTTATACTTATTTACTAATACTCACAGTATGAGGTACAAAGTACCAGTATTTAAAAACTACTTATAGATTGAAACAAAAAAAAAGTAGAATCGGGGCTGGGGACAGTGGGAATAAACATGCACATGGCAGAGTTATAGGCACATGTCAGGATAAACCTTGCAGGGTAGGACAAGGATTGAGCCTGGAAACTGCTTCCATATCAAAATACTAATCCAAAGACAAGAGAAGTCAAGAGCAAAGACCATACTGGTTGCCAGTTCAGCACAATCTATTCAGGCAACTGGAGAGACCTAAAAATGTTTTGGCTATCTGTTGTATATCTATATGAACGATGCTACTAACAAAAGACACACCGATATGTAATTGCTATATTAAATAATTCTCTTCTGTGAGTATAGGCTCTACACTTACTGTGTGTAGGTTAAAAAACACTAGGCACTACGTGTAATGAGTAAGATGCACTAAAGTGCTGTAAAGGAAAGTACAATAGAAATGTAGAAAGTGCAGATACCGCTTAAAAAGCACAGAAAAGTTATTTCACTCAACAAACATGAATCGGTTGTCCAATTCATGCGAGAAGCAATTTGGCACTGGGGCGAACATAAAAATGAATCAGATGTAGCTACCCTCCATAAGTTTATAATCACTTCTGAAATCAACAGAATGTAGAAGTCAACAGAACCCCTCGAAAAAGGTAAAATGCTATGAGGTATGCTACGCTGTGCTTATTTTTTTGAAAAAAAATTTATAATGTTAAGCACTGTGAAACATTATTGCAATTGACCAGTGAGTGTTCAGGAGTGGAAACTTATCCAACCAAAGGCAGCAGCAACAGCTTCCTAGCTGCATAACTCACAAAATATTCACTGTTTAAGACAAACAGAAATTAAGTAAATACTTGAAAAACAATAATGTATACAGATCTCTGCCCGCCTACAAAATACAGTATTCAAGACATGCAAAAATTGCAGTTGGAAGATTATAAAGGAAAAAGTACAAACTTTTTAGGAAAGTGATCTGGAGAATAAGTTTCTCCAGTAAAGAAACACTCAGAAAAGATGTTGCAAAAGAGAATGCATGTGGGCTGGACTCCATAATCTTTAAAAAATGTCATCTTCGATCTTGCTTCTTCCTCTGAATCTGAAACAGTGAGTGGCACATTAGGCACTCAGTAAATATCTATTGAATAAACGCGGATCTTTGGTTCCTTTCATTATCCCTATACCTTGGGAGGCCTTCTCTAGGAAACAACTGATAACACCAGGGACCATTTCATAAATTATCAACCCCTATAACCCCTTCCCTAGGAGAAATCTCAATCCCGGTCAGTAGCTCCTTACCCTTCCTTACTCTTCATTCCCATGGCATTTTGCTCACAGCGCTGCAATAGCACATATTACTCTAGGTTATGAGAAACATTTACAAGATTGTCTCCCCTCTAAACTGGAAGCTCAATGAAAGCTTATTCGTCTCTGAATCCCCAGAACCTAGAACAATATTTGGGACATGAAGACACACACACACACACACACACACACACACTTATTAAATGCTTGAAGAGACACACACACACACATATTTGGGACATGAAGAGACACAGACACACACATATTTGGGACATGAAGACATACAAACACAAAAAAAATTATTAAATGCCTGTTCATTGAAACACATACGAATTGGCCTAATTCAGTCCCAAGGAGAGGTAAGGGGTTAGATCGCGCGCTCCACGGCAACCTGACAGATGCAGAGAAGACTATAGGGTCTCGGGAAATGCTCCCACCCCAGATGAGTGCCAGCCCAGCCCAGCCTTCGCCAGACCGCGGGAAGGACCCTGCAGCCCAGCGCTGTGCCCTCCCCTCCAAGTCCGAGGAGTGAGACTGACAGAGAGAGAAGCTACCTGGCCCAGAGCACGAAGTCCCGGCCCCCGACAACCGAATTCTGAGCCTAAGAGGAATCTCAGGGACATTCCCCACCCCACCCCGACCTTTGGTAGGAGCCCAGGCCCCCGCTAGCCCAAGGTGCCGTTGCCAGGGCGACCGCACAAGCTGCCGAGGCCCGCACCCCCGCCCACCGGCCTCCACTCCGCTACGTGGCTCCTGCTACGTGGCTCTGCCCGCGAAACGCCGCGCAAATCTGCCTGCAGCCGTACAGTGCCCTGGATCACCTGTACTTCTGTCTCCGGTGGCCACTCGATGTTGACCAACAAGTCATAGAGAATTGTCTCCTCCTCGCCCTCCGCAGTGCCTGGACTTAAAGCCAGGCCTGTCTCGGGGGCCGCCATCTTCGCCCGGGACTGAGCCGTGAGGCAGCGCCACTACGGCATCCCGCACTGGACAAGCTTCCCTGGTCGCGGCCGCTTTTGATTCGCTGGGAAAGGAGACGTGTGTGAACCGACTGCGAAAAGGAAATGCTGGTTAACGCTTCATGAGTAGGAAGGACACTGACTATTGCCTGTCTGGAGTACGACTTGGGTCCTGGTCCCGTCCCGTTGCATTCCTTATTAATTAACTTGCGTAAGGTCAGCCAAATCTCTGACCCTTTCTTATCCAATCAGCTCCTATAAAAGAGAAACGGTAAAGTACCTTCCAGATGTATTCTTTGCCCACTACCTAGAGTTCAAACAATGGTTTGTAAATAAACACCAAAAAGTTATCCAGGCCAACAGATCGAGTCAATGAAAGGTATCAGAGGAGGGATGCTGAAAGAATTCACAGAAGGGGATTAAGTCCAGAGGGTCTGCAGGGAATTCCTGGAGAAAGTGGAGCTTATCCTGGGTCTTCAACAATAGGTAGAATTTGAATCCAATGGAGAAGGCTTGGGGAGAGCATTTCAAGTAGTGGGAAATGGGGTGAGCAAAGACAGAGGCAGAAATATACGTTGAGAGAGCAGGCAGGCTGGATAGGACCCAAGTTGAAAAAGGTGTGGGAAGGAATGAAATTAAAATAATAGATTGAGGACCTGCATGAAGGGAGCTAAAAGGCCAAGCTCGTTTGTTCATTCATTTGTTCACTCATTCATTCAACAAGTGCCTCTCTGTGGAGAGTTCTGTACTATAAGCAGAACCTATTGTAACCAGAATGAGTACACAGTGTACAAAATATTAGCACTGTATCACATCCAAAAGAAACACAAGTAGAGAAGATCTCTTGAAGGAATTATATTACATATTATCCATCAAGATGCATTAGGCAGTGATGCGATTAAAAGCCTCTGCCCGGAAGCCTCTAACTCCTGTTTCTCTAAAAGTTAAAAGACCTCAAAGCCCTACATCGTCTACCACTATCTTCAGCTGCATTGTCCTTGCCGTTTCTGAACACACCAGTCCACTTTAGGGACTCTGCAAAGGCTGTTCCCTCTGCTTGGAAGATTTTCTACCAGATGTTTGCCTGGCTCTACCTCTATCTTTTTCAAGTTTTTGATCGAATGTCACCTTCTCTTTGAAACCTACCCTGATGGCTCATTTTTAAATTTGCAACCACCTTTCCCCAACTCCAGCTCTCTACAGCTGCTCTATTTTTTTCCCATAACATTTGTCATCATCTAAAATGCTATACAATTGGCCGGTTAGTTCAGTTGGTTACACTGTGGTGCTGATAACACCATGGTCCGAGGTTTGATCCCTGTACTGGCCAGCAAAAAAAAAAAAAAGATAAAATGTTATATAATTTATTTTTATTATGTTTGTTCCTTGTCTGCATTCACTGAAAGGTAAGCTCTTCTGGGGTAGAGTGCTCTGTCTATATACATAAAGATGCTGTATACATCCCTGCTATATACTCAGAGTTTATAACAATGAACAGAACAGAGTACAAAATATATAGTACGAAGTTACTTCAAAAAGTTTGTGGAAAGATTCATATCATCTTTCAATTCTATTTTTCCATGAACTTTTTGAAGTACCCTCATATTTGTTGAAAAAATGAAAGACTTTGCAAAAAGCATCTTTTACCCATTGTCTCCCCAAAGTATTTCTCTGCATTCATAGTTGTGCCTTTTTTAAAAATCAAATCCCCACCTGTGAACCCCAGACATCTCCTCTCCCCACCCCACTTGGGGCTGACAAGCTGCACACCTGCAGGGAGCTCTGCCCACGTTGCATGCTGTAGACTATGAAGAGGTGGGAACACCATCCACATGGAATATGGTGTGTGGGAGGGCCGCTGGAGTTGTACAGTGCCTCACTACAGCCTCCACTCATTTCTGCACATCAAGTTTCCTTGGCTCCTTATTCACCTTCCCTATCTCTCCCTTTCTTAGACACTGGGATTGCTTTGTTTCATCCATTCTCTCCACCACCTCCACCTGATCAGCACAACCACAGCCAGGAGGTAGCTGGTCAAGCTGGCAAAGGATGCTTTCTTCTTAGCTGGTATGTGAAGGGAACCATTGCAAATAAATCACTAAGAAGTTTTTTCTTCTACCGTTACCACTCTATGTTAATTGCTTTATCTGTCCTCACCCTTACGCTATTTACCATACTTTGTACGATAGAACAGGAAATATAAAGCCATACCTGGCTGACCTCTGGGAGTTTCCGTTTTGAAGAAAAAACAACTGAAGTTTCTCAGGATGAAACTACACTATTTGGATAGTCAGTGTACTGTTAACTTGCGGCAATTCCTAGGAAGAAAATTCTACTACCAGAGATGCTCTGAGCAGATGGGCAATTTGTTAAGCCTTCTTCACTGCTACTTAAAATCCAGAAGAGTTCCTGAAGGGGGAAAATGTGAGGCGACCAATAAAAGAGAAGCAGGTGGGATTAAGAATGTTTGTGTCATAAGAAGAGCTCCAAATGTTGAATATCAAGCACTGGGGTGGGGAGGAAAGGCAGAGAAGTGATGAACATTCAACTGAGTCAAAGAAACAGAAAAAGTTTGGACCGGTTGGGTGCCTGCAGCGAAACTGCTGCCTGGTCTTACCTACAGTGACTTAACTCATGTAGATAATTGTCCAAACTGGAACACTTCCAAGAATGAAAGACATGATTTTAATAATGAGGCTGGACAACAGTTGTAAAACAGGACTGTCCTGGGAAAACTGAAATGATGGTCACACTCATCTTAAACAGCAGAGTGATGGATTTAATGAAGAGACATTGTGCATTTCATAAGAACAACATTTTCACAAGGAAATCTCTTCTCTTTGTCATCATTCTCTCTTTCTGCCTTGTGCTTTCAGTGACAGCTGTCATTTTTATCTGTCCAGGCCTTTTGCTTCATTTGGAGACTGTTCCATCTGCTCTTTCTTCACTCAAATGTTGTAATTCTAGTGGGATCAACAATCCCCAAACTCTGCCTGTTTGACCCAAAGAACCCCATTCCCTTGACTTTAGGCTTTGGGTTGAGATTAATTCCATGAGTTTTGTTTGTTTGTTTGTTTGTTTGTTTGTTTGTTTGTTTGTTTTTTAAGATGGAAGTGGAGGAAAATGCTCCTTGCCTTTTGGGTTCCACAGAGTTTGAAGAATTCAAATCGGGAGATGTCAGCAGCCATCTTATTCACTATATAAAGAAAGTCTGTGTGGTGAGAAAACAAAACCAATGCATTGAGAAAAACGGAGGCAAGAGAGAGGTAGAGACTTTCTTTGATATAATCATGCGTGAAACAAGTGACACCTGTGTGCCTCTGCCTTCCCAGGTAGATGATCCAGTGCGTTTCCCTTTATTCTTAAGCTAGTTCGAGGGGGGTTCTATGCATCAAAACTACTCACCTTAACATTTCTACCAGCAGATTTTGCAGATTTACTTAATTTAGAGTCTATGTAGTGTTTGTAATGTTGTTTATGAATTGGCAGATTGGAGTTGTTACTAATAATACATTAATAGTATTAATGGCTTACAGAGCTCTTCCATCCTCACAGCTACTGCTGAGACGGACAGACAGAAACTCAGGAGAGAGATTCAGATCACCATTTCATAGATAAGGAAACTGAAGCTTAGAGAAATCCAAGATCACAACAGAGCCAAAATTCAAACATGGTTTTTATCCTTTGCTCTTTTCTTCACACTACAGCATGTCAGCCAGAATTATATGGTAAAGGATGATTAAATAATACAGATGGAGTACATAGATGGTTGTAAGTGGAAATGAACGTTTATGGATGACCAGAATACCAACATGTGGAATTGGGGCAACTTGTTCTGCCAGGGGAAAATTAAATATGAGGGTATTTCCATAGGTTCATGGAAAAGGGAATCAAAAGATAAAACAAATCTTTACATTAGTTGTTTGAAGACCCCTCATATTAACTATAAGAGTTAGGTTGCCATGTATTGTTATGGTCATCTAACCTACTTAATGTAGCTAAAAGTCCATCTCTGGTTTAAAGATATTTTAAGTAATGAATAGATCATTCTAAAAAGAAAATTATGTTTTCTAAATAACCAATATAAATGGTAACTCTGTGAAATGCTTAAGGAAATAAGAATGAAATAAAAATTGAGACAATTTCAAAATTAGTATCATCATCATATAGCTACATTTTGTGTAACTACTCTGCTCTAAGCATTGTGCCAGGTACTTTATTATACCTTACCTCTGCTCCTCTATACAATGCTGTAAGAAAAGGGTCAATATCAATATCTGTATCTCTTTGAGTGCTATGGGTTAAGTGTGACCCCCAAAAGTTCGTGTATTGGAAACCTTACCCCCACTGTAACAGTGTCAAGAGGGTGGGAAATCTAATTATGGTATTTGAAAGGTGGGACCTTTAAGAGGTGATTAGATTGCGAGGACTGTGCCCTCATGAATGGATTGATCCATTCATGGAGTAATGGATGTGGTTCTGATGGCCTTAACAGAAGAGCAAATCAGCTGGTTAGCTCTCTTGCTCAGCCCATTCTCGCCATGTCACCACCCACCAGCAAGGTCCTCGCCAGATACACCACCTGGACCATGGACTTCCCAGCCTCTCAAACTGTGAGAAATAAATTTCATTTATTTGTAAATTTCCCAGTTTTGGGTTTTCTATTGTAAGCAACATTGAGACTAATACATTGAGGCTCTAAATCATTGTGACCCAACCAAGGTCACATGCTGATAATGGTGTAACCAGAATTGAAACACAAGTTTTGTCTAATGTTCTAATTATTAGTATAGAAGGTTTAAACCCTTTATAAAGAGTAGTAATCCTATGTTTTTATAAGCCTTTGATGAGGAGAAGGGAAAAAATAGAAAAATTTTTCCATTTCTTCCTATCCTAACAGCATGTTAAATATGCCTCAGCTGAACTAAAATATAATCCTCATTCACTTTACTGATGGTGATAGACATTTCTACCTTAGAATTAGAAAAAAATTCTTAACAATATCTCAAATAAAGGAGTAATTTTTCTCCTTTCAATTCTTCAATGTAGAATTATCATCAATTGATAGATTCATTTTGTACGAGCTCACATTTTTAGCTCCAGTCAGCTAAAGAACCTATTAAGCTAAGAGCCATTAATGATTCAGCATTTAACACTTTTATGCTTCTGCATATTAGAGACCAAAGAAATTAGTTCATCATATGAAGTTGCTTCTATTTTAAATTTCAAATGGCGCAATAAAATTGAATTTGGGGATTTAAATGCTATATGTTATACGTGTCATACATTTATATTTGATTGAATGATGCACTAGCTATTTATGAAGAGTATAAATTTTAATCATAATAGTAAAATAATATTGGGAGCAATTCTAGAAATTCTCTTTCTTCCAGAAAGCCTGGAAAATCCCAGTCAATCTTTCTATAAATATTTTAAGATTCCCATAATATCTCTTGGCAGCCAAAATAGATGTCATAACGTTCATGAATGGTTTTAACTCAGAAGGAATTGCCAGCCCCTTACATAAAGCTCATTTGATCTCATTTGCTACACAATTCAAACAGGCCATTTTTCCCCCATTTTCCTTACTCAGAAAGTATGTGGAACACCAAACTGGGGAAGAGGCCCTGCCAGAAGCACATACAGTGACACAGCAAAACTCAACAGCAGGTGCCAGAGGTAAGCAAATAAATTAGTAAAAAATGCATTGGTAAATTAATCAAGTATTGACTTATAAGTGAGAATAGCTTTTTTGTTTTATTTTGCTTAAAAACAAAAGTAGATAATCTATAACATACTTTGAAGTGCATCAGAAAATAGGTGGACTAATGGATAGGTCAAAGGATGAATAAAGGGGAAGGTATATGACAAAGCAAGTATGGTGAAATATTAGGGATAGAATCTCAGTGGTGGATACATGAGTGTTCACAGTAAAATTCTTTCAACTTTGCTATATGTGAAAACTTGCATAATAAAATATTGGGAAAAAGGTTAAGTCTACAATTTTAGACAGCACAAACAAGGGATAGAAAGAAAGAAACACAACAATTCCAAAACAGAATGGAATCAAGAAAATAAACTATGAATTTGAGACAGGGAAGGACAGAGTAAATAAGAAAAATCCTCACATAAACCAAAATAAAGAGAAAATTCTCCACTTGGAATAAAATGGTACAATAATCATTAAGCTAACACAATGCTCACATAGGTATGCACATGTACACTGCCTCCACACACACATACCTCTCTTTCAACCTCACCTCACCTTATAGAGAATAATTTCAGAGGTTTGAAATATAATTTCTTCCCTGCTCCCTTCATTTGTTTTACTCACAGAAAATTCTCAATCATTACATCATCAAATATTGCCGGTACACCATTCTCTTTAGACATGTGATGGACTGTTTTGTCCTCCATATGTCACTACTTCCCTCTCACACTTTTTATCTATTTGTCTTTCTGTTTTATATTCAATGTAATTTCTTTAGAGCTTTCTTCCAGTTCACAAAATCTCTTTTTAGCTTTGTTGATGTCTAATCTTTCTATCAAGTTTATAATATCAATTATTACATATGTATTTCTTTTATTTCTAGAAGTTGTGGGGGGGAGAGATCACCTCCAACTCTCCACCTCCCCTTAGTTCTTATGTGGGCTCCTCGGCTGGACCTAGGAACCAGATTGACATAAGGCATATTAACAAGAGAAAGCATACAAGTTATATTGCTTTTACGTGTACATGAGGATCTTCATAAGAGACTGAAGTTCGAACAAGTGGCCAAACCAAGATGCTTTTATACTTTTTAGACAAAAAGCAATAAATTTGTGAAGAAATGACCAGACAAAAAGGCTGTAGCAAGGCGCAGGAAATTCTAGGGGAGTCATTCAGAGGTATATGGGGGTATGTAAAGCTAATGGAAGATAATAGTTACGTCAGGAAATTTATTTATTCAGGCCCATCACAACCCCAATTCCCAGTCTCTGGTGATAAGGCTATTTTCTTGTCCTGGTACTGGGAGAGCACCCCTCCCGCAGGCCTGCTGTATGTAGGAAAAGACAGGCCAGCTAGCCTTTTCTGAAACTATAATTTTTCCAATGTTTCCAGCTCAAAATCTTGCATATTTCGGCATGTCCTTCACTCCCTCAAAGTTCTTTTTTTAAAAATCAATTATGCTGGTTGTTTTATTACTTTCTTCTTGTTTATGTTTCAATTCCTACTTTTAGAAACACGTCAAACATAATTTATATTCTTTACCTGATATTTCTAATACCGGAAGTCTTTGACTTATTTTTTTTCCTGCTGACTCTTGCTCATGTTGGCTTCTTTCTCTATGTTGTGTGTGTGTGTGTGTGTGTGTGCCTGTGTGTGTCTCATTGTTTCTTCCTATGCTTTGGAATCCGATCTATGAGGATTCTTTGTGGTCTGGGCTGGAGGTTGCCTTCCCCCAGGAAGACTGGCCTTCACTTCTGCAAGGCACCTATGAGACTTGGGTCCACTTTAAATTAAGACTCTGAGTTACTTCAGATGATACAAATGTGTAAATGTAGGCCCCAAACTTACAAGAAGGTGATTAACAACAAAAAAAATCTGCTCTAACCGGGTCACCTAAATTATAGTGCCTTGGGAGTTGTGGGGTAAATCTGTAGTCATGTCCCATGTCCTGGGAAAAGTTATTATAAGACTATTCTTA
>NW_007728503.1:65789-73822 GCF_000696425.1 Galeopterus variegatus
GTGGGGTAAATCTGTAGTCATGTCCCATGTCCTGGGAAAAGTTATTATAAGACTATTCTTACACAGAAGCAGATGTGATGGCACCAGGAAAGTAATAAAATAACCTAGGATGCTTCTTATAACCCACACCCCAAATCCCTTTCTGCAGGATGTAACCTAGAAACCATCCTAAACCTATATGTATGTATGACCAATACAAAAACTGATGAAGAGATTAAAGAGGGGCTGTTTTCTCTCTCTCCCTTTCGATTCTCCCCCTTCTTATAATTATAAAATGCTTAGCTCTGCTGGCCCTCTTTGGAGCACATTTCTGAGGGCGACGTGCTATGTGTTTCCCCAGTTGCAATCTTCATATTGGCTCAGTACATCCTGTGCTTTATATGTTCAGCCTCAGTTCCTTTTAGTTCAACAAGGATCAGGCTGTGGCCACACATTCTCAAAGGAGACTTTTACATCCACTCAGATTCCAGGCTGAACAATTTATTTGCTGTCTGCTTCCTTTTTATGAAAAATTTTAAAAATTGTAGCTCTTCATGGGTCCTAACTTAATTTAGGGTGATCATTGATCCAACTGCCCTCTCTACACAAGCCCAAGCCTCCGTTCTCAACCTCCTCATCCCACCCCATCTTGACGTTCAGCCCTGCAATCAAAGCTCTGGCCATCTGGATCTGTAAAGATTCCTAAAACTGATGATTCCAGTTCTTGTTTCTTCCACATATTCCCCTGTCTATTGCCAGGACTCAGGAGTTATTTTACTTTCTTACAAACTCATCCATTCATTTAAAAAGTTGTGTTTTGTTTTTATATTTTAGCCAGAATTCTTGGTATTTGTGGGAATCTTTCGGGTTGTTTTATCTGCCTGAAATGAAATAACTGTGAACCCGGACAAAGGAAACAAAAAGGGGAAGGTGTTCTCCCCACCTTTGCCACAAACAGCCATGCAGCTCACAGACAGCACAGACTACATACAGCAGGTCAACAATGGCTGCAAAGGGAGATGATTGGCAGAGTCCAAAAGGAATGGACTTGTTTGCCAATGTGTATCAGATACCTCTGAGGATCCCCAGAAATATTTGCAAGAGTATTTTACAAATGACTGAGGTTCCTGTGTCACCAACTAGGAGCAAGACCAGTGAAACTATAGTGTTTCATATTATGATGACTACCATTTGTATTCCCAGGCTGGGCTGCCTAGGGAGTCTCAAATAACAGCAATAATTCAAAAATTCAAAAGGCAGCTACAAAACCAACATACTGTAATTCTCTGTGGACAGGGACAATGGCTTTTTAATCTCTGTAAAGCCAGCTTGAAGGTAGGCCCTGAATGCATTTTTATTGACTGCATGAATTATTCATGATTATGTTGATACTATTATAGATTAACCCCTTTTGCTTAAGAAAGATTGCAACCTTAAAAAAATCATTTATTTTACATTTTTATTGACTGCATGAATTATTCATGATTATGTTGATGCTATTATAGATTAACCCCTTTTGCTTAAGAAAGATTGCAACCTTAAAAAAATCATTTATTTTCTCCAACAAAATAATACAGGTTCAAGGAAAATTTCTCTCACTAAACAGACCATTTATGATCTATGATTTTTTTTCTACTGTGGTAGTGAAATTATGGTCAAGTCCTTCAGTTTATCCTTGAGTTTCTTCTAATAAAAAACTACAATGGGAATATAAACCAAAAGAGCAAGGATTCCATGAAGCTCATGAGTAATTAAGAATGTATTTTGAGAGGGCAGAGTACTTACTGAAAATGTAGAAGCTATTAAAAACATCAGGATCAGACACCCGCTATAATGTGGAAAAACTAAATTAAACACCAAGGATTAAAAACCATTAAAAAAGGGATTATTTAACGTCTTTGAATGTTAACGGTTTAAGCTCTTTTATTGAAGTCCTTATCTTTTTAGGTTTCTCTTTAGATAAAAATGTATACATAATGTTACGCTCAAAGTGTTTTAAGTTTATGTTGTTAGATTCTGATATAGACATGAGATAGGTGATTTTAAAAAGAAGTTTGGCACCCTAATTAAGTCCTGAAGGAATTAACTTGAAAAAAAAATTGAATGCATTTAAGAAGAAACAAAAGTCTTTACCAAATTTAAGTCACCAAGTAAGAAAATGGTATGTTAAAGTCAAATGTATCACTATGCTAAAAATTCCTCTAAATTTTACACTGAAACTAAGAGATAAAACTCAATAGTTTTGCAGTCACTGCACATTTATGGAATATCCTTTCTTTTACCCTCCATGGATCTTGACCAGTACAATCATCCAGTTCCTTCTCCTACCTCTGGGACAGACGTTACAGTCAGAAAGACCTTGGTTTGAATCACAACTCTATTACTGGCTAGTTCTATTGCCTTGCACAAATTATTTAATCTATTGATGTCTTGGTTTCCTAATCTTAAAATGGGGTTTGGGAGACCTAAAATAGAGCATGAGTCTGAAAAAGATTCTCTCCTTGACCAAAATCTAACCTGGCTCCTCTGAGCCCTCTTCTCATCTAGGACTCAAAACGTATAAAAACTACAGACTTTCAGTGCAAATTATTTCACCCACCCCCTATCTTCCTCCGCATTTAACGACCTAAACAAACACTAAGTTACCAATACCTCAGGAACACATCTCAGGATGGCCTTTTCCACACGTACAGTGCCTGCCTGAGAAAGCTCAAGGCTGCCAAAAGAATTTACTACAGTTCCAGCCAACACCTGACCACGGGCCCCCTTCCCTCTTTTCTTAGAGCATTTACTAAAAAGGCTTAAAATTGTGAATCCTTCCTCTGTCCCTTTGACATGTATGTGTATATCCACCAACTCAAGAGTGTTTTTCTCAAGGACCTGAAAGCCAATCCTTTGAAATGTACTCACTGGGAAGGATGGGGTCTCTGTTTCCAGTTTCTGGGAGGAGAGGATTCTGATTGTGATAATTGTCAGCTAACAGAACACTTTCTCAAGGACCTGAAAGCCAATCCTTTGAAATGTACTCACTGGGAAGGATGGGGCCTCTGTTTCCAGTTTCTGGGAGGAGAGGATTCTGATTGTGATAATTGTCAGCTAACAGAACACAACTTGCCTAATCAGCATTTACACTAGCCAAGCTTTATAATTTTTTACTTCTCTGACTCTGCTTAAGCCCTCCATCCTCCCAAGTGTGAGTTCAGTTCACACTGGATCCTCTTTCCCATTGCAGTAGTATATTACTGATTAAAATCTGTCCTTACCACTTTACCTAGTGTTCAGTTTTATCTCTGACAGTTCAAGAAGTAGGAAATAAATGACATCTAAGAATGAAGCCATGAAATCAACATGACCATGTTGGTGAGTCCTAAAAGAATAGTGTTCTAGAATAACCTTCCTACATATGTGGTCCAGGAAACCCACGTGCATCAGAATCCCCTAGGGAACTTGTTTATGTGCACATTCCTGTGCTCTGCTTCAGACTTGGGACCAAAATTCCTGAGTGCTGGAGGATCACTAGTGTAAACAATGAAATATGAATGTGCAGCTGAAAAATTTCTTCCAAATGAGTGGTCAGGACATAGCACTTATTCTGTCTGCTTTAGTGTGTATCAGGTAAGATGTGTGGAGGGAGCAGGTATAGAATGCTGTCAGTTTGCAATCAGATAAGTAGAAAGAGAATGTAGGCCAAAGGACATCAAGTATTCCAGTCCTTCTATGAGGGGATAGTCCCTTGTGGTGGGTAAACATGTACAGTTTATGTATCCTCCTCTTGAATCTGGGTTGGGCCTGTGAGTAACAGCTTTCACTTCTGAGCCCAGGCTTTACTGAGCTTCCATGAAGAAGGCCAAGCCACTCTACTGGAGAGAGAGGCCAGGTGGAGGGGCCAGCACAGGAGAGAGAAGTCACATGGGGGAGCACGGGGGCTCCACACAGCAGTGGTCCTGGCCTTCTTAACACTGTCACAGAGTGCAGTCCAGGAATCTGCACTGAAAACGTGAGTTGTCTTCCTCCAGAGAAAGTTTTTCCCCTTTGGATCTTAATAGCATTGTTTATGCCTCACTGTTAACATGCTTTAACAGACAACATACGTGCTATGCCCAGACCACCACTTGTTTGGAGAAAACTTTTCAGCAGCACATTTATACTTTATTATTTAAGCCACTGATCCTCAAACTTTACTGTAGATGAGAATTAACTGAAGCCGATCTGGAGGGCCTGACTGTCCTTGAACATGGACTGGAAGGCAAGTCTCTGTCTCTCTAGGATTTTGGACTGTGAGACATTAATTGGGCTATACCTCTGGACACCACTGCCACTGTGGTCTTCCAGTTCTATGGCGCTAATACCCACAGCTAAGAGATGAAGCTTCTCTTTCTTTCTCCTGATCAGAAACATCCCTTCACCCATCTCAACTCCTCCTTCCTTCTCTGAAGCTGGGTTCTGTCTCTGGACATTCTCCACCCCTTGCATGCTCCCCTCTTCACTGGCTATATCCCCTCTGCCTGTAAAACTTGAGAGTCTCATTTCTCTCATGATTAAAAACTAAAGCCATCTCTTCACCCCACATCCATCCTGAATTCCCATCTCATTTCTCTTCACTTCATTCAAACTTTTCACAATAATAGTCTATACTCACTAGAAGTATTCACTCTAACTCCTCCTAACTCCTCCACTAACCTGTCCAAGCATTTAATACTAATAATCACATAAACTTCTGGAATAGCTATTCTCTTGGCTTCTGTGATAACACTCTCTTCAGATTGTCCTAGTAGTTCTCTGACTCCGTCTGTGTCCTGCGGGGCTTTCTGCATGTTCTCTGCTCTCCTCTGCTCCCCTCTTGTGCTAGGGTCCTCTAGAACCTTCTTACTACAACAGTGCTGCTCAGACCAGTGGCTTCAGCATCAATGGGAGCTTGCTGGAGATGTGGAATCTCAAGTCCCACCGCAGCCCTGCTGAATCAGAATCTGCATTTTAATAGAATCCTTAGGTGATAACTATGCCCGGCAAAGCTCTAACGTTCAGTCCTTGCTCCTTTCTCTTCTTTCCTCTGGGTGAATGCTTCAATTCCCAGGATCACTACCTATTTGCTGATGATTCTGAAATCTACGTCTCTACCCAAAGTACCCTCCAGGCTTCCATCTCGTATAGCCAATTCTTTGCTGGCCATTTCCAGCTGAGTGTCTTATATTCACACTACACTCAACATGCCCACACTCTATCAATCTGCTGCCCGCCCTGTAATTTATTTTTCTCAATTGATGCTGACACCATACACCCAGTTATCTACACCAAAACCTGGGAGTTGCACTAATGAATTTCTTCCTTTCTCATCTACTCTTCTCTACCTATCCCTCCTCCCCCATCAAATCCAAGGAGTCATCAAACCCTTGATTGATGGGTTTGTAATAGTTCTCTTACCCTTCCTCTCCTGTCTTGCATACTTTTTGTCCTAGTTCAAGTTGCAGTGACATCTTATATGCACTGCTGTGATAGCCTCTTAATGGTGCCCACACAAATTTATTCTTCACAAAATCCTCAGGAAGAGTTATATAAAATAAAATCAGTTCATTTCATTGTCTTGCTTAAAATCTGCCTCCCTGATGGAGTTTGGATGTGTTGTCCCCTCCAAAACTCATGTGGAAATTTGATCTCCAGTGTGGCAGTGTTGGAAACTGATTGAGTCATGGGGGCGGATCCCTCATGAATGGATTAATGCTCTCCCTGGGGGAGGGGGGTAGTGAGTGAGTTCTCGCTCTATTAGTTCCCACGAGAGCTGATTGTTTAAAAGACCCTGGCACCTCCTCTCTCTCTCTCTCTCTCTCCTCTCTCTCCTCTCTCACTTCCTCTCACCATGTGATCTGCTTGTACCCACCAGCTGCCTGCAACTTTTCCACCATGAGTAGAAGCAGACTGAGGCCCGTGCCAGATGCAGCTGTCCCAGAATCATAAGCCAAATAAACCTCTTCCTTTATAAAGTACCCAGTCTCAGGTATTTCTGTTATAGCAACACAAAATGGACTAAAATACTCCGCCACCACAGTGGTTCTCAAATTGTAGTCTGCAGACCACCAGCAGCAGCAGTACCTGCAACTTGTGAGAAATGCAAGTATGGGTCTAACCCCAGACCAGAATGAGAAACTCTGAGGAGGAGGCCCCCACATCCTGTCCTAACAAGCACTCCAGATGATTCTGATGTGCACTGAATGAAGGTTGAGAACAACTGACCCACCAGATTAAACCAGTCTTCTCAATTGGGGACACATAGTCCTGTCTGGTCTAGTACAGTTCCAAACTCTGTAGCCTATTTCTGTCCATTTTTGATTTGGAACTTGACATTTTTTAGGTGTGGTAGTCAATCTCCAAAATGCCATCCCCCATGATCCCAGCCGGCCTCCTAGTGTCCATGCCCTTGTGTAGTTCCTTCCACATTGAATAGGGCTGGCCTGTGTGACCAGTAGGATATTGTAAATGATGGCATGAGATACCAGAGGCTAGCTCAACCTCTCTTGGATCAGTTGATGGGAGTGGATGCCTGCCATGAGTGAGGACACTCAAACACCACATGGAGAGAGGTCCAGGTGGTGAAGAACGGAGTCCTTTTGACAACAACACTAACTCACCAGGTGTGAGTGGGCCACCTTGAAAGTAAATCTTTCAGCACCAGTCTAGCCTTCAGATGAATGTAGTTCTGGTTGATACCTCAACTGCAACCTCGCGGGAGATTCTGAGCCAGAACCATCCTGATAAGTCACTCCTGGATTTCTAGCCCACAGAAACTATGTGAGATAATCAGTATTTACTGTTTCAAGCCACTAAGGTTTGGGGTGGTTTGTTATGCAGCACTAGGTGATTAATACATCAGAATACACCATCTATTTCTCAGCTTTGTGTGACTCTTCGTGCTGTCCCCTCTACCTGGAAAGTTTTACCTCTTTTCATCCCACATGAAACCCTCTTCACCTAGTTAAATTCAGTCCACCTTTTAAAATTAATCTGAGGTATCCTCCCCCACCAAACCCTTCTGTATTAGTCCGTTTCTGTTGCTGATAATGAAATACCTGGAACTGGTTACTTGGTAAGAAAACAAAATTTATTACAGACAGCTTTGGAGGCTGGAAGGTCCAAAGTCCAGGGAACTCATCTGGTGAGGGTCTTCCTCAACAGTAAAGCAGGGGTCTCACATGGCAAAAAATGGAGAAGCAGAGAGAGAGACTCTCATGTGCTGTTGGTCCTTTTAAAGCCCTCAGAACCATGCCCATGGCCACCATTTTTAATCCATTCACTAGGCATGGTCCTCAGAATCTAATCACCTCTTCAAGGCCCCACCTTTCAATTATCATAACAGGATTCCCCACCCTCTTAACAGTCACAGTGAGGAGGAAGCTTCTAATGCATGAAACTTGGGGAATACAATTCAGTCCTTATCACCTTCCCTGATCCTCACAGCCCAGCTTATCTGGAATTCCACTCTGAATCCCCATGATACTCTGAATATATCTCTACCATTGCATTTCAGCCTTGTAGTATAATTATGTGTTGAACCAACCAATTTACAACTATAAAAATGTAACAACAACCAAGCTGGGGCTGCTGGAGCTCAGGGGAAGAGGCAGAGAGACCTGTGGAGTTCATGAAGGGGGAGAAGTCATGATGAGAAAAAGTAGAAACTGCTCAGAGTGTTTTGGGCCATGGCCGCTTTGAGGCTGGAACTGCTGAGCGCATGGAGCAGGAGCTGGCAGAAGCCACAGCTGTGCCCTTCAGATGGCGTTGCTTGGAGGTGGCAGGGGAGAAGAGGGCCTTGGTGGCCCCCAGGACAGCAAGACCACTAATAAAATTCCTATGGATCCATGCAGGAGTGAGGAGCCAGAACAACTGAAAAAGGGGAACCATTCAGAGGCCAGTGAGTCAACACAAGGGACCAGCACAGGGCCCATCCCATAGGAAGTGTTTGGAGCAGTGGCAGTGGGGGAGATGGGCACACTGGAGGAACACTGGGACACAGCAAGGACAGCCAATCCGCCCCCCAATCAGTGCAGGGCCACTCAGAGGAG
>NW_007728503.1:74750-88628 GCF_000696425.1 Galeopterus variegatus
GAAAAGAAGAGGATGTCTCTCACCACAAAGCCCACTCCTGAGGGACAGAAGAAGCATCTGCTCTATGATAATATTGGGAGACCTGAACACACCTTTCAGCATTGGACAGATAATCTAGGCAACAAATCAACAGAATAACCATTACTCTTTCAGAGGGAGAGAAGAAATCTAGGACAATTAGTTGGGGGAGGGGGGAGGGAGAGGGGGATGGGGAGAGATTGGACAAGAGGCATAAATAATAAGTATGATTTGTAACAATATACATACTAGTAATATTGATTTGATCAACATATGTCAACATTGAATCCACAAAATACATATAATCAATTATGATTCAATAAATAAATAAAAAATAAATTTAAAAAAATTGTTGGTTCTTCCCTCTTATCCCCTTATCACATAACATAAAATGTATTCATTCTATATTATAGTACTTAAGTATTATTAATTTTACATCATAGTATTTAAATTACAGGATATCGAGGAGAAGAATAAACATCATCTAAGGACTTTACATCCTCTTCTAGAGAAGTGGTTAGTGCATTTTCAGATGTACACAGGATCGTTGTATCAAGTGACCTTGTTATTGTCTTTATTTGGGGATTAAGTATGGTTAAGAAGATGTATATGAGGGCCAAGTTGACAAGGCGTGCCTTGTGACAGTTAATTTTATGTGTCGATTTATACAGACCATGGTGTATATTTGGCCAAACATATTCTAAATGTTTCTGTGGGGATGTTTTTGGATGAGATTTACATTTAAATTGGCGGACTTTGAGTAAAGTAGATCGCTCTCCATAATGGGGGTAGGTCTCATCCAGTTAAAGGCCTTAACAGAACAAAAGGCTGACCTCCCCCAACAAGAGGGAATTCTCTAGCAGATGTCCTTTGGGCTTCAAATGCAACATCAATTCTTCCTAGGTCTGCTGCAGCCTGCCACTTCACCCTATAGATTTTAGACTTGCCAGTCTCCATATTCATGTGAGCCAATTCCTTAAAAGAGATCTCTCTATACACAGATCTTATTGGCTCTGTTTATCTGGGGAACTCTAATACATGGCCAAGACAATTCATATCCCCATGCTTTTCTTACAATGTAATGTCGATACTCTCCCTTCAAGGCGTGGGATCAAACCCTGGACCTTGCTGTTATCAGCATCACACTATAACCAAGTGAGCTAACCAGCCAGTTCTAAATTTTGAAGAATTCTTGACCATCCTTTTTATTACCCAACCCCCTTTTTAATACAGCAAGTTTTCTTGTTTCAGCTGGCTAAAAAGAAATCATAGGCCTTGTTGATAAGTACACCTGTGATCAATTTCACAGACAGAAAGGAGGTACAGCAGTGCCGCCTTATGCATAGTTTTACTTTCTGTGGTTTTAGTTACCTGCAGCCAATCTTGGTCTGAAAACATGACATGGAAAATTCCAGAAATAATTCTAAGTAGCATGATGAGATCTTGCACCATCCCTCTTTGCATCTCCCCCCACCCTACACCAGCACTTGAATCATCCCCTCATCCAGTTTTCCATGCTGTCTACACAACTCACCTGTTGGCCACTTAGTAGCCATCTGGATTATGCATTTGACTGCCTTATAGTGTATATAGGATTGGGTACTATCTGTGGTTTGAGGCATCCACTGGAGGTCTTGGAACGTACCCCCATGTGTAAAGCTGACTAGTGTACAGTGAGGCAAGGGCCCTGGGCACAGGCCTAGAAAAGCAAGCCTGAACTCTGAGTGCAGATGCAAAATGGTTTCCTACTGCAAGTGCTGGAACTCAGGGAGGCTGGCTTATTCCGGGCTGCTGGATTGGGAACATGTGTCTGTTGTATGGTCTGTTCGTAAATGTCCACTACCCAGCCATGTTCTTGCTCAGACTCCAAGTGTGGTGTCATTTCCCAGGAGCCAAGGACACTGCCCACAGGGGCTGATAAGCGTTCAGATTGGGGTGTGGGCGAGAGTGGCATTCTGCCTTCTGGCCAGTCAGAACCCAATCATAAATCGTGTCCATGCCTGACTCGCTTATAATGAGACCGACACAGTTAGTGAGATCTCTTCTTCTGTTTTACAGTCCCTGTGAAACTCATCCAGGTTGCCCTTTGTCTCCCTCTCCCCATATATCTGGAGTGATGGACTTTATGGCCACTTCTTCAGGGGATACAGAATTATAGATCTCTGGATTTATGTCTGTTTGCCAGGCCCCCTCTGGTCCCTGCACCATAAGGTGAATGCCGGGGCAGCAAGAATGATGTTGCATTCTAATAGATCTGGACCAGTTTCTGACAGTTTATTTTGACAAAAGCATAAAATTCAACAATGGTTGCTCAGCTCAGAAGCTGTAGAAAATACAGGGGAAAAAAAGAGGATATTTAAACGTGAGGCTTCCTGTCTTCAAACTGCTCTTGGAGTCAATTAAATTGTGAAAAACAGGGAAAGCTAAGTCAACAAATTTAATGACAATAATGGCTGGTCTGGAAGCAACATGATTTATTCCAGAGGATGTTGTATGAATATACTTCTAGCTGAGATTAAGGGATCACCACCTGCTACGTGCACAAGTAAGGAGTTTGTTAGGAAAGTAGGGGTAGCCATTCTCCAAGAGGGCCCCCCAAATGATCCTTGTCTACTGGTATTCACGCCTTTTCCAGAGGATGTTGTATGAATATACTTTTAGCTGAGATTAAGGGATCACCACCTGCTACGTGCACAAGTAAGGAGTTTGTTAGGAAAGTGGGGGTAGCCATTCTCCAAGAGGGCCCCCCAAATGATCCTTGTCTACTGGTATTCACGCCTTTGTGTGTATCAGAGCCCTCATACTGTGTGACCAATAAGATATTGCAGAAGTGACTATGTGTGATTTTAATGGCTATGCCATAAAATATATCACTCATTCTACTTTGTTCTCTAGGACTGCTTGCTTTGGTGGGGAAGGATGGGGGGCCCCAGCAGCCATAGGATGAGAACACTGCCCAAGAAGAGATCAACGTGGAGAAGAATGGAGGCCTCTTGCTAACCACCAGCACGTTCATGTGAGTGACCTGGCCTTTAAAGCTGATCCTCCAGCCCTCACCAAGCCTTCAGATGCTTGCAGTCCTGGCCAACAGCTTGACCATGACTGCATGAGGGACTCCAAGTGGAACTGCCTAGCCAAGCTGCTCCTGAATTCATTTTACCAAAGCCATGAGCAATAATAAATGTTTATTGTTTTAAGTCATTAGGTTTGGGAGCAACTTGTTTTGCAGCAATAGATAACTAACAGGGGTATATACTCATATATTAGGGTTAGGTTTGGCTGTCTGGAACAGAAAACCCAAAGCAAAGGAAGATAAATATTTATTTCTCTCCTGTATAAGAAATCTACAGTCACAATTTTGTGCTGGTATGGTGCTCCACCGTGTGAGGGATTCAAGCTGCTTCTCTCTTATTGTTCTGTCATGCTCAGTATATGGCTCTCTTCTCATAGTCCAGTATGATTGCTCATACCCGGGCCATCACATCCCCATTCCAGCCAATAAGAAGGAGGAAGAAAAGAAGGATGCACCACCTTCCTTAAGAACACTTCCCAGAAGTCACACGTAACACCTCATTTTATATACCACTGGCCAGGACACAGGCATACGGCCATATCTAGCTATCAGAACGGCTAGGAAATAGAGTCTTTATTTCTGGGCAGTCATGTATCCAGCTAAGAATCAGAAATTTAAGGAAGAAGAGAAATAAACATTGAGGCAGCGTGATTTGTGTTGACCAATAAAATTTAGCAAAGTGACATCACACTACTTCCAGGGCTGGATTAAGAGCTGTGTAGCTTCTGCTTTCTATTTTTGGAACACATCCTTGTGGAACCCAACTACCATGTAGGAAGTCTGTCTTCCCTGGTACTAATACTGCTGTGAGAAGGTCCAAGCTAGCCACATGGAGAGAGCAAGACCCTGTATGGGAGCAATGGGCACCACACATAGGAGTGAAATCTTCTCAGACCTCCCAGCACAGCCAGCTGAATACAGCTGAGTGAATGAACCCAGGGAATGCCATGTGGAGCAGAAGAACCAGCCAGCTAAGCCCTGACCCAAGAATCATGAGCAAATGAACTGGTTGTTGTTTTAATTCACTAAGTTTTGGGGTAGTTGTTACATAGAACAGTAACCAAAACTAAAAACAGAAAGCTATTCTAGGGAAAGGGATAAACATATATACAGTGCTGAGAGGCAATCTGGTGTATACTATTTGATGTGCTAGAAAGTAAAATGTGTGAAAGAGTGGCAGGTAGTAAGACTGGAAGTAAGCAGAAATCTGGACATGGGGAACCTGGTGTGTGCCATCCTATGGAGATTGGATCCCAGAGCCGTACCAACTAAAAGCCGTATCCAAGGAGAGAGGGTTTATTCATGGAAGATTTGATCACAGCAAGATTCAAAATCCACAGCTAGTACTCCTGAGTCCATTTTTCTCCATAACACCAAGATCTGAGGGCAAACTTCATGGGCAGCATTGAAGGAGGGAGAAGATTGCTGTTTCTTGTGTGGAAGGTTGGGTGGGTTTGTATCATGTACTGTGAGGAAGGACTTTGGGGGGGTCTATGTAATGAAGATGCTGTATTTTCTACTCAACTTTTTTTAGATTAAGAAAACTTCTCTCACCGCTTCCTTTCTTTTGGTGGCTAAATCCTCAGGAACTAGACAGCTTGCAGGAATAGGAACTGGGGAGGGGACTGGATGTCAATAAAAGGATAAAGTTAAAGAACCTAATTTGACTTAGGCTGGGATCAGAGTCACATCCTTTATTGTACAGGGCACATTTCATCTTCATTTTGGTTGTGAGGAAATGACCACAATTCAGGGATCATTTTTGATGGTGCCTTCACCACCCAGGCCAAATATCTTCTCCTTATGGTCACAATAGGTTGCTTATCACTTTATTATAGAATATTTGAACAACTTTTCTGAAAGACATCCATAATGATGAGTGTTTCACCTCCTTTCTTTTCTGAATCTACAAATAAGAGAAAATTTTAAGTGGCTTCACCAAGTCATTATCAAGTCACATGAGGTCAAGAAGTAGACAGGCCGGGGCTGGTAACTTAGCTCACCATCATCAGTAAGGATCAAATCTCCTTCTATTTTCTGCTTCAATAGTCTCAGTGGGAAGCTTTTATCTTTGTGGCTCACCGCTGCCTCTCCAGTGTTCCAGGAGGAGGAAGACTGCCAGTCAGATCTTTCCTTCTTACAGAGCGTTTCTGAAAGTTCCAGGCTGGGACTGCCTTTTATATCTCTCCAGGAAGAACTGAGTTTCAGGGCTGTCTTTCTCTGTGAAGGAGTATGGAAAGGTGATTGGTTTGTTCTTCCTCCCAATCTCTATAATAAAGAACGGCAAGGCATGGGGGAAGGGGACGTGGTTTGAATGTGTCCCCTCCAAATTTGGGTGTGGCCAATGTGATAGTATTAAGAGGTGGGGCCTTTAAGAGGTATTGGGCCATGAGGGGTCCTCCCTTGTGAATGGAATTAAGGCCTTTGTAAAAGAGGTTTTAGGCAGACTTCGGTATCTTGCCATGTTACCTTCTGCCATTTGAGGACACAGCTTTCAAGGTGCCACCTTGGAAAAGGAGAGCAGATCCTCACCAAACAATAAACCTGCTGGCACCTTGATCTTGGACTTCCGAGCCTTTGGAACTGTGAGAAATAAATTTCTGTTCTTTATAAATTAGTCTCAGGTAATCTATTATAGCAGCACAAACAGACTAAGACAAGGACTGCGTGTGGCTTTTGGCTGGCTGATCTACAGAGCTCTTCGCAGGGTTCATTTTTTCTACACTGTCCTGGGTATCTGAAGGACGTTTTCCTTAGGCTTGTCTTAGCAGTTGCAAAACCATCTGTTCTGCAGTGTGGTATAGCTTAGCTTACTTGAAAATACATAACAAAATCTCTCAGGTACATCGATAATATAGTACAATTCTAGTATAACATGATTAGTGGGGTCCAAAAGACCCAATTACATAAAATGTGGGGTGTTATTGTAAGGTTAAAGAAATAAATGCTTAGAGCAAGCCCAGGCTGGGAGTTTCTAAAGCATAGTCTAACCTCTCCCCCGTCAGCTGCAGTTTTGCACCACCTAGTGGTAGCTGTCCTCCTGCCTAACCTGCAACTGGGTTTCTTAGACCAGGCAGGGTTTCCATGAATCTCCCAGTTAGTAGACACCCATTTAATCAGTCTGTTCTGGGGAGATTGGACAAGAAGGATACTGGACTGGGGGATACCCATCCTATATCTTTTAATTTGGTGAAGGGGTTGCCTGATGTTTCTCTGCCTGGCCTTATTCTACCTGCCCAAGAGAGGAGACAATTACTTTATGGTATATCCCAATTCACATTATTGAGGGCATCACAATACACACACACACACACTCTCTCTCTCTCTCTCTCTCTCTCTCTCCCTCTCTCTCTGTCTCTGTCTCTCTCTCTCTCTCTCTCACACACACACACACACACACACACTCACAGACACATATATTTATAATTATTAAAGCATTATATTAAATGAGCTGAACTTGATAGGGCACAAACAAACAAACAAAAACATTATCCATTACCTTGAAATTGTCTCCATGGATTATTTATTTCCCGGACCCAGATGAAGTCACTGGCATCATCCAGAGCTTTTCTGATCACTCTCAGATAATGAAAAATTGTCTGGTTATTTTCATTACAATTATAGCCTCATTTCTGAAGCTAAACTATCAAGTCCAGTTTGATGATCAAAATTCACAACTTTACTGGCCAGCCACTAAACAAAAATTCAAACTTTAACCAACATCATAGCTTTCTCCCCACAGCTTAGCCTATTTCAAGCCAGATGCTTGCATGGAATGGAGGGTGTGATCAGTTTCTTCCCTGCTCTTTCCTCTCCTATTAGCTGTTGTTTCTGACCCCTGGGGAGTGGGTTGGATACCCAGCTTTATCTGTCTGGTGCCATGGTGATCTGATTCCAATTCTCTCTAGCTCAGTCATGCTCAACTCAAGGCTGACTCCTCACAGAGGGGACTTTTTGTGGTAATCTTGGAGTGGGTTGGATACCCAGCTTTATCTGTCTGGTGCCATGGTGATCTGATTCCAATTCTCCCTAGCTCAGTCATGCTCAACTCAAGGCTGACTCCTCACAGAGGGGACTTTTTGTGGTAATCTTGGAGGTTCTCCAGCTGGTATCCTCCAGGTGCAACTTGCATGAGGCAGGTATATCTTTACTCCAGTTGGAAGGTAAGGGTATAACAGGGTCCTTTGAGGGGTCTCTCTGCTGAATCATTTAGCTTCTCCAGGCAGCTTCGTTGGACATATTCCCTTTGAAGAAAGCTTCATGTCCACTTTTACAGGTCCATTAGCCCTTGGGGGAAAAGTTACACATTTCCCCTACAGGTGTTGGAAATACAATTTTCTTCCACAGCAGCCTTCTCTGTCCTCCTGTCTATTTTCCTGCCCTGCTGCCTCAGGTCTTTCTGGGCACAGTGTCTCAGAGCAGTCTTATGCTTCCCGAACTCTTGAGATAAAAAAAAATTCTGTTTCCCTGGAAACTGCTTTCTCCCTTTAGAGAGGGAAAATGTCATAGCACTTCAACAGCTCTCTTCAAAATCTTTTCTTACCTTGTATCTTCAATCCTTTCATACTTTTAAGGTGAGCATTGGCTAAAGGCACAAAAATCAGATTTCAGATTTCTTTTTGGCAAGTCCTGTATAATGATGTGATCTTGTACCTCTCTTTGGTGATCTTTGTGCCTCTTGTATGTGATGATATGGGGGTACTTGGTATCTATTCAGAACTGCTGCATTGCCTAACTCTTAGGAGTATCAGTTATGCAACAAGAATGTAAAATGCAATGTGAATGGTACGTCCTGGAAGTGTGGAGCTGTAGGCCTGAATGGTTTTTGGAGTTTTGGGTGAATCCTTTTACATGTAAGAGTAATAATAGAGCCAGCACATACATGAGGTACTTCAAAAAGTTCATTGAAAAAATGGAATTGAAAAATAATAAATCTTTCCATGAAGTTTTTGAAGTACCCTCATTTTGTTACCATGTGTTATGTATGCACTGTTCTAGGTGCTTAACATATTTTATTTAATTCTCATAACAATCCTGTAAGTACTATTATTCATCCCTGTTCTACAGATAAGTAAACTGAGGCCCAGAGAAGTTTCATGACTCGTTCAAGGTTACAAAACTGGCAAGTAACAAAGCTAGAATTCAAACCCAGGGACTATGGCTGCCAAATCCGTATTTCTAACTCTGTCCTATACATTTCACTTGAGGGTTTCACTTTTCTCCATGACATTCTGGGGTAGACTGCATAGTACAGAATGTGCCCAGGAGTTAGGCAGATGTGGCTCAGATCCCATGCTGCCATTCAATAGCTGTGTGGCTTTAGATAAGGTATTTAGATAAGGTATTTAACTTTCCCTGATCATAATGTCTTCATCAAAAGATTCTAATACCTGCCTGATGAAGCAAGTGTTTGGGAGAAGTAATCCTTCATTTGCTTTCCCTATTTCTGTCCAAAGAGAAGGGAGTCAAAACTGCATGGAGGTCAAACCTGAAATTATCATGCTACATCAAACATGGGTGAAGGGGAGAGAGCCCTAAATCATTACTTATTTCAGTCAAAACTATCGAACCAATGCCTTGGGTGCCAGGCACTCACTAGTATTGGTTATGCACCTGCCCCGCGGCCCCGCTTATCTTTGGGAGGTTGGGGGCTGGTTGAGGCAGCGGAAAGGGACAGTCTGGCTGTCGGATCAGCCTGGGCCCATCGTGTTATCCTAATCATCAAAAACCTGCTTTCTCATCTGTGGGAAAGTGACCCTGATGACACGTAGCGTGCTCTAAATACACGGTGGCTATTGGTACCCTTCATAAACTACCTGTCCGAGCTCCTCACGGCAGGCCACATCCGGCTGCACTGAGTCTGCGCTTTGGGGTCCGCAACGGGCGCGTCGGGAGGGGTCGGGACGGGTCTTTTCTTGCGTCGGAACTGTTCTCCCGGGAGCGAGTCCCCGCCCGGACTCGGAACCGCGCAGGCCCCGCGCCGGAAGCGTGCTCTGCTGCCGCCGCGGCGTGTCAGTGGGGAAGGAGGGAGCCGGCGAGCGAAGCCGCGGACGACGGCGCGAAGATGGCGGCTTTCTCCGGTGCGTCGGTGGAGGCTGGAGCTGGCGTGGGCGGCTTGCTGCACGCCTCGGCCCTGGGGCAGCGGGAGGGGAGCTTCGGGGGCGGGAGCAGACAGGTGCGGAGCGCACAGGAGGGCGCTGTCCGCTGCAGCTCTCCGCGCTGCTGGGTCAGAGGCGACCGCCCGGAGACCGGGTGCTCGCGGCTCAGGTCGGGGAGCTCGTTTCTCTCCGGGTGCTGGCCGGGACGGTGCTTCCCCTGCTCTTTCTTTTCTACCGGTCTCCGCTTGGCATTCCTGCTGGTGCACGGTCGGCTGCAGACACGAGCGGCGGCGTAAACCTAGCTGCTCTCGGACGCCTAGGCCTCCCGCCTCTTTGACGTGGCAGTGGCCTTTTGGGAACCCTTTTCTGCTCGCAGGTCCTTTGGGCTTGGCCAGGCTGAGAAGCAACAAGACGTGGGGAGAGGTCATTTGGGAAAATGACGATCCTGCCTCTGTCCGGTTTTTTTTAGGCCTTCCCCCCTCAAAAAAGAGTCTCCGGCATAAACCTGATCTTTATTTGTTGTTAAACGCTATTATATCGACATTAACTTTAGATGTGAAACTAAAGGGAAAGCATTTTCATTCACTTAACACTAGCCCAATATACATTTTGAAAATTAATTGTTATTTATTCCAAACGGGATTCGATGTGGCTTATCGAACCCAGCAGTAGACGTCTTTATCCGCCCTTTAGGCACCCAAAGTATTACAGAGCTGTAATTAGTTTTAAAGATTCTAAACGTGATAAATTGATGTAGCAATAAATTATCAAGTCGGGCCTACTATCTGTTAATTTTCTTAGCCTTATTAAGATGACTTTTGATATTGTATGTTTTTGTGTTTTCCCCTGTAGGAATATTATGAATTCCAGATCTCTAGTTATGCCAGAGGACTTCTGACTTTTTAAGTTACATCTCCTAATAGGAGTTAAGGGGAAATCTACTCAGGGTGGTTACTGTTTTTTCTTTTCCTCTCTCTCTCCTAAAACGAGATTTTAGAGCCAACGTCTGTAGAGTAGGTTGTCATTTTATAGGTTCATGTCTTTGGGAGTTGTCAACATTTCAGGAAGGTTAGGATAAAGGACTGGAAGAAGAGTCTGTGATATGATGAAATAAAGACAAAAGTAGAATTAAAGAATATGAATATTCCTGTTTTTTCCTTAACTGTTTAAAAAGCATTATACTTAAAGATGACATGCTTTCAAAGAAAACAAGCAGAGAACATGACCAGAATGGGACAAGAAGTTGTCTGGAATTTGCTGAAAGCAGTCTGTGATTGCTGCTTTGTAATTTAACAGTTTTGTGAGCAGTGTCATCATGCAGTATTCTATATGCAGCATATTTAAGATCATTAGTCCCTTTTTTCAAGCGGTTTGCATTTTAGGAGAGAGAATATAGCCAGATTCTATGATGGATTTTGGACGTGACCGGCGCCATTGTGCACACAGTAAGCACAAAATAGCCACTGTCCTCATCCAAAATCCATCATAGAAAGGTTTGCCTGGATATGCAGCTTTAGATCTTGATTAGTTTCTGTATCTGTGGATTTTTCTGGGGGATATTTAGAGTGAGGAGAGTTTTCTTTTTGAAAATGATGATTCTTGTCACCTGATGCAAAAAAAAAAAAAAGAAAAAAGCTACTTTTGTAAAGAATATATTCAGTTTGTAGATTTTTTTTTTTTTTTTTTTTTGTCTTTTTTCGTGTCCGGCAACGGATCGCAACCCTCAGTGTTGCGCCTGTACCGGACCGGGACCGGCAACGGGATCGCAACCCTCGGTGTTGCGCCTGCACCTCGCTCAGCCAGTGAGCGGGAGCCGGTCTGTATGTGGGATCCGAACCCTGTAGCAGTGCGCCACTGGGCCGGCCCTTCAGTTTGTAGATTTGCTTTATTCCTTTTCACAAACAATGAAGAAATACAAAATTTCAAAATTGCTTATTTCTGGGGCTTGACATTACTTGAGTATTGTTCATTTTTTGTAGGAATATATGTTTTTGTACTGATAACAATAATAAAAGCTTCATTTTATAAATGCAGACTTAAAATAAAAATTACTTCCCATTTGGAAGGAAAGTTTAAGTAATCCAGCTAACTACTCCATGTATAACTACCCTCCATAGTTTGAGAAGTGACAAAACCCAGTCAGGAACAAGCCAATCTACTCATTTAGGAAGGGCCTGAAGTAGAATTATTTAAATATGTATACATTTAAGAACAGAGCTGTTCTTCAGCTGACATTTCCATTTGCCCAAGTTTCACCACTGGCACCTCCCTCATCGGTTAGCCAGAACTTCCATATGGCTACCAATAAACGTGGGCTCTCTCCACTTGTCTGTTCATTTTTCTCAGATTGCTGAAGATATGCACATGGTCCTGGAATAGCCAAGGCATATAACTGCCGCATTATCTCTAAAGGAAACAACCAGGATGCAGGTGTAGAGCTCTAACTTTGGCAGATTTTTCTTTAGTTGTAGGAGGTGAACAAACCCTGATGGTTACTATGCATTAAGTGACAACTATGTGCCAGATGCATATTATTATTATCTCTAATCTTCCTATAGTCCTACAAGGTAGGTAATAGAAGCCCCATTCTGAGTGGAGAAAACAGATTTAGCATTGCCTAAGGTCAATTGCTAGTAAGTGAAAACTTGGATTTGAATTCATGTCTTTCTCCAAAACTTACTCTCATCAATGCCACAGTCAGTAGGTATGATATAATTGAAAAGTAATTGAAAAAAAATTTTTTAAAGCATTTATTGAAACATAATTGTTTGTACATATCTGTGGGGTTCAACGTTGACTATCCCTACCTGTGTGCTATGTGTGATTCTCAAATCAGGGTAATTAGTATATTCAGTGTTACACAATGTATCATTTTTAAGGAACAGTAATTTTAAGAGCAATTTGATTTATAGTAAGTTTAATATGTATGGTTTTTAAAGTTAATTTTTACTTTCAGAGATGGGTGTTATGCCTGAGATTGCTCAAGCTGTGGAAGAGATGGATTGGCTGTAAGTACATAAAGCTTAAATGCACCTGTGACAAGGATTTTAATAATTTAAACAGTTGTTAGTGATTTTATCAAATATTTTTGGGTCTAGTTGGGTAAGTGAAATTCAGTTTTTCTTGTGATTTTCTAAATTATGGAAAGATTCCTTTTTAATCTTGATATATTTCTAGCTGAAAAAGATTGGCTATATTTACCAAATAAATTTCTCTTTTAGGCTTATAAGTTTAACGTGACTTAATTAGCTTAGGTGATTTTTTTTTTCCCCCTAAACTAAGTTTTTCAAATGTCATTCTTTCAGTCTTCCAACTGATATCCAGGCTGAATCTATCCCACTGATCCTAGGAGGAGGTGATGTACTGATGGTATGTTTAAATTTGATGAGGTGGTTAGAAGCTGGGGACACACAGTGCTGGGGCTGGCTGTAATCCACTTGAAGAACTCCATAGACTTAAAAGTGATATTTTTACCAAACTGATTTGATTTATTCACAAACATTTATGATACATATACAGTCATGTGACACATAGTGACGTTTCTGTCAATGACAGACCACATATATGATGGTGTTCCTATAAGATTATAATGGCTATACTATTTGCCTATACCATCTGTGTTTGTGTAACTACACTCTATAATGTTTGCAAATTGACACAATTGCCACACAATGTATTTCTCAGAAGGTATTGCCGTCTTTAAGCGACTCATAACTACTGTATTCAGAACATTTGGTAGGAGCTGTGGAAACACAAAGATGAAGAAAATGCAGTTTTTACCCTTAAGAAGCTTAAACCAACTAGGGCAGTAAATAAATATCATACAAGAGAGAATGTGGTACCTGCAAAAGAGATACTGAATACTGTAAGATCCAACTGGGAGTCCAGTTATCCTTCTGCTTGGAGAATAAGGACTGCTTGGAGGAAGTAGATTTTTGATAAAGGAAGATGAAAGAGAAATGCTGTCTAGATGGAGAGAGCATCAACAAAAACATTGAATAGAAGAATGCAGGATGTGATCCTGGAATAGTTCCGTTAGATAGTAGCATAAAATGCATGTGTGGCTGGGGGAGGGGATGGAGGGTTGTAACAAGGTAAAATGGGAAATATATAGTGGGTCACATTCAGTCACCTCTTTGTTATTTTACTGATATTTTGGGTTTGGGTAACTGAAATTGGAGCAGCAGTCTGGAATATGTGTAATTAATGTGTGAGCATAACTTTTGTCATGTATATTGATTATTAAACTGCTGTTAATAGTTGAATACTAATGTAGTGAACTTTTGTTTCTTTGGTAGGCTTTTAGTATTCCAGTTATCCAGATAGTTTATGAGACTCTGAAGGATCAACAAGAAGGCAAAAAAGGAAAAACAACAATTAAAACTGGTGGTTCAGGTAATTTTTATAAATTGATATTTCCTTTTGTATAAATCAGTGATTCTCATTCCTGACATTTAGAAATATGAGGTTTGGGCCGGCCCGGTGGCGCACTGGATAGTGCGCCGCTTGGGAAGCGCGGCGGCGCTCCCGTCCGAGGGTTCGGATCCCACATACAGACCGGCTCCCGCTCACGGGCTGAGCGAGGGGCGGGAGCAACACCGAGGCTTGCGATCCCGTTGCCGGTCCCCAGTCCGGTTACGGGGGCAACACTGAGGGCTGCGATCCGTTGCCGGGGACGGAACAAACACA
>NW_007728503.1:88817-164293 GCF_000696425.1 Galeopterus variegatus
GGGGGGGAAAACTGAGGGTTGCGATCCGTTGCGGGACACGGAAAAAACCGAAAAAAAAAAAAAAAAAAAAAAAAAAAAAAAAAAAAAAGAAATATGAGGTTTGCATATGCATTTTCATTGTCAGTATCTGGGGGGTGGTATTAGAATTGGGGTATGCATTTTTATTGTCAATATGGAGGGGTGTGGTATTGGAATTTGGAAACCAGGGATACAAAATGTCATTTAGAGCCTAAACAGTGAAATACTAATGATGCTCCTTTTGAGAAAACACTGGTATTTTGGAAATCACATTTAGTTATTTTAGAGTTTTTCTAAACCTTATAACTTTTTATGCCTGATATTAAAGATAAATTGGTACAACATTTTACAGAGGTATTAAGGAAGGATTTTACAAATAATTTTTGGAGTAAAAACCCATAATGGTGGGAAGTGTTGCCTTACACAGGGAAAAGAGACATGCTTTTTCCTCTAAGAAAGAAGGAACCTAGGAAATTAAAGTGTAAAATGTAAATTTTAAAGTCAGTTTTTTATTTTCAGAGCCATCTACATGAAGATTGGTCCTTTTATTAGGTTCTGATCTTGTCTGTACTGTGAAAAGTCTTGCTTTAATTTCTTTATATTGTTTCTGTTAAAAGGTTTCCAAATTCCATTCTATCTTAATTACTGTGGTTTTGCTATATTTTGTTATATTTGTTATATTTCAACAAGATTTATTGTATATTTTAAGTCACTTTGTTTCATGATACAAAATAGGATTGTGACAAAATAGCAAGCTAAAGTAGAGTGAACTTGGCATATCAGCATTTGCTTTTCAGTTTGAAAGTAATAATGTTACATAGTTCATAGAATGAACTCATTAGTGAGATAGATAATAACTATTTAGACAATTGGCCTGTTCTAAAATTGTTTCAGAACTTGTAACAACTATATGCTATTATTTATGAAAGATGGTGATAAAAGAGAATACTTCTTTAGGAAGGTAACAGAATGGTAATGATTCCAAATATCACGTTCTACGAGCAATAAAGAAACTAGATATTTAAATATGGAGAAGTAAAAACAGGAGATAGTATAAAGTGTTTAAACTGATGATAAATATCTTTTGATTAGAAATAATCTAGAAAGGATTTTTACCATGGGTGGGAAGTTAGGCTAGAAAACATGTAGGATTCCCTTTACCTATTACAATTCTTTGATTATCTATAGACTATTAACATGTTTCAAAAAAGGAAAATATCAATCCCATAAAAGTGAGTTGGAAAAATATGTGACTTTTGAATGTGGTAATGAATTGTTTAAGATAAAAGACTTTTTTTTTTGGTGGCAGCTAGCTGGTACCAGGAGTCTAATCTTTGACCTTGGAGTTACAAGGCTGTGTTCTAACCAACTGAGCTAACCAGCCAGCCCTTGCTTTTCCATTAATAATGATAAAAAGATAATTAGGCCCTGAAATGTTGATCAGTTATTTCCATTGTGATTGAAATCAACTTGTTGGCTAAACTTCATGTTATCAGTAATGTAGGAGTTAGGACAAAGATCAGGGTCATCTAATATGAAGCACACTGAAGCAGGTAAGGAAAAAAGGTAGGCCAGTGATTATTATCTTTTACATGTTTCCATTTTCAATTTCAGTTTTGCCTTTAATGAAAACAGTAACAGTTTTACTTGTATGTTCTAAATAATGTATAAAACGATATTGAAACTAGAGGATTTAGATATCATATAATTTTTTTTATAGAGCATTTTTAATTTCATGTGTTTGTGAGTAACTTTTTAAATTTTAATTTGTTTAGTGCTTAACAAATGGCAAATGAACCCATATGATAGAGGATCTGCTTTTGGTAAGTGGATAGATTTTACCACCTCATTTGTAATTCAGAAACTTTTAAAAAATAATATTTGAGAATACCAAGAAAATTATTAAAAGGTATAGTACATGAAAATTTAATTCACCAGATGTTAGAATATAGTCACTACAATTAAACAATATAGTACTGGCATAGGAATAGACAGTGGAAAATAATGGAAATAAATCCCAGTATATATGAGAACTTAATGGAGGAAAAAAAAATAGTATTTTGTTTTAGTGGGGAAAAAGTATGATTTATTCAGTAAAGAGTGCTGGCACAATTGGTGATCCATCTGGAGCAATATAAAATTGACTTCTATCTCATATCATAATTAGAAATAAATTCCATATGTATTTAAGACTTAAAAATATATATAAATTTAAGTGTAGAAAACCGCATGTGCAATTTAGTGGTGGAACTTTTCTAACCCAAGTAAGAAACTCAGGAATTGTTAGAGAGGATAGGTATATTTGTATAAAATTTTTTTAAAATGTGGAAAACATATCATAAAAAAAGTCAGTAGACAAATAATAGATATAGAAAGAATACTTGCAATATTGATGAAAGATAAAGAATAATTATAAATTGGCAAGGGTTGTTTATGTAGATAGTAGATAAAGTACTTTCTGTTTTGGTAAGAAAGATAACAGTAAGGAAGATGGGCAAAGGATATTAATAGGCAATTGATAGAAGAGCAAGTCCAAAAGGCCAATAAACATGCAAAGATCAAATTCACAGATAGTAGAGATGTGGAAAATAAAATTATAGTGAGATATTGCTTTGTACCCATCTGATTGGCAGCAGTTCAACAGAGTGATGACTGACTTATGAATTAATTGTCTTTCTGGAAAACAGCTTGGCTTTACCTATTAAAATTAAAAATAAACATTCATCGAGGGTCTAGCTCATTGGAATAAAAGCACGATTATGCCAAGATATATGTACAAAGCTGTTTGTTGCACAAGGACTGTTGTGTAACCATTATGAAGAAGGAGTCAGAACTGTAGAGCTGACTCCGAGGAATTTTTATGAGGGGTTGATGAGTGAGAAAAGCAGGATGCAGAGAAATGTAGGATGGGCATGAGGAATCATGCACCACTTCCCCCGAAAAAAACATTAAAAAACAAAAACTGCTGCTTTCCACCATATGATAGCTAATTTATATAAAAGTTTATGTCTGTAGATATGCATAAAGAAATTTAAATATAAAAATTTTAGGGATTTGCCATTGCTAGGGAACTTTTTAAAAAGTTCATAGTTTTATATAATTTAGTATACATGAGTAAGAATTTGTACTTTGAATAATCTCTGAAAGGCAAAGTAAGATGTGTGATGAGGTGCTTTTTTAAAGTTTGTTCTACATTTAGTTGTAAACATGCACCAGGATGGAAGTCACAATTTCTTTCTAGTATAGACAAAAGCTAAATCTTAAAACAAATAAGCATTTACTATGTGGATATCACTGTGACTGACCATGATGTATAATATAGAACCTCATCTTTTAGAGTCTGAATATTAGCAGAAAACAAATACATGTTTGTTTATCCATGCTTTTTCCCATTATGGTTTCTGGATGCATGGATTGGGGAACAAACCAGAGACAATTCCTGTTACCTTTTAATATAGTAGTCACTCAAGCTCTAATTTAAGTACATAATCAGAACAAGATATACTGATGTTCTGTGTATCCTTGAGAACCAATTTTTTTTAAAGGACTCTAAAGAATAATTGTCTGAAAACATTTGTGTGATGATGTAGCTACTGTTAGTGCAAGTCAGGATAGGGGCTGTGTTAATTCCTTTCTAGGCTTGTTGCTATAAAATCTTGTCCTAGTAGACAGTATAGAAACTAGCCTGCAACATAGCCAAGGACATCCAGGGGATGGATAAGAGCAATTGCTGTTTGGGAAAATACTGTTATCACTCAGGGATCAGCAAGTCTCAGTCTCTGGAACATTGCAACAAGTCAAGGAATTATCTGATTAGTGAGACTGAATGATATTTATTTCAGAATACATGATTAATAAAACCTGAACTGATGTGTTTTTCTTTGTTTTTTTTCTCAAATCCAGCAATTGGGTCAGATGGTCTTTGTTGTCAAAGCAGAGAAGTAAAGGAATGGCATGGGTGTAGAGCTACTAAAGGATTAATGAAAGGTATTTGAACTGCATTTGTACTTGTATCAACTTTTGAGACAATGTATGAATACATGAACTCCTTTAGCTTTAAATCAAGGATCCGAAAATATTTTTAATAGTATAGAAAGACCTACAATTCTTCATTTGTTACATACAAATTGTAATTGAGAAATAATGGGAAAGTGGCTACATGGAAAATTAATTATATGTGTGTAATTTATATAAATCTCAAAAGTATTTTGCCCTTATAGGGAAGCACTACTATGAAGTATCATGTCATGACCAAGGACTCTGCAGAGTTGGATGGTCTTCTATGCAGGCCTCATTAGACCTAGGTAAGCCTTTCTAAAATAAGTGAATTGATTGATTTACATTTGTGGGTTGTTAATATTTTATTATTTGGGGAAGCAAAATAATAAACTTGACTATAAAAAATTTCTGTTTTAGAGACACGTAAATAATATTTATCTGTACCCCACCCTTTTCCAAAAAAGATTTGAGGTAACTTAGAAAAAAGTACATTTAAGAGGATACTTCAAAAAGTTTGTGTAGGGGCCGGCCCGGTGGCGCACTGCTACAGTGCGCTGCTTGGGAGCGCGGCGGCGCTCCCGCCGAGGATTCGGATCCCACATACAGACCGGCCGCTCACTGGCTGAGCGAGGTGCGGGCGCAGCACCGAGGATTGCGATCCCGTTGCCGGTCCCGGTCCGGGCGCGACACAGGGTTGCGATCCGTTGCCGGTCATAAAAAAAGACAAAAAGGAAAAAAAAAAAAAGTTTGTGTAAAAATGGATCTAAAAGGTAATATGTATCCTTCTATGAACTTTTTGAAGTACCTTCGTATATAACAGTATGAAATCAGGGAGAATAAAATTAAAAATGTGAATGGAGTCTGGGTAAAGTCAGTTTGTATGAGTATGTGCCACACCATACTACATAGATGCTTCAAGTTATTGTAAATTTGCCTCTGAATTTCTTAGTGGCAAATGCAAAAGCTGTTGTACTGTCTCGTGTGTTCATAGCGTTGCAGGGGTACTACATAGATGCTTCAAGTTATTGTAAATTTGCCTCTTAATTTCTTAGTGGCAAATGCAAAAGCTGTTGTACTGTCTCGTGTGTTCATAGCGTTGCAGGGTCTCCATAGGCTAAAAACTGTTCAGTTGTTTGCAAGGTTCAGAAACTTGGGGGAATTTTTTTCCTGTGGTTTCCTGAAGTGGAGCTATCATAATACAATGTGAATAAAGTTACTTTTTTTACAGGGCTTTTAATTTTATGTTTACTCTTAAATCTAGGTACTGACAAGTTTGGATTTGGCTTTGGTGGAACAGGAAAGAAATCCCATAACAAACAGTTTGATAATTATGGAGAGGTAAGCTATTATGTTATTGACTTAAACATAGCACTGGTAAATTTTGTTGCATACTTGATCACTCATGATACGACTGAGGGTATAAAAATGATTCTCAAAATGAAGTAGGTTTTTTGTTTATAGTATTTTCCACAGAAAGTTCAGATTTAGACTTCAGTGAAGAAATATTACAAAACCGGATAAATACGTAGTAGTTACAATTTTTCTTTTATGCCATTTTTAGCCCTTCCAAAATATATTGTCTTTTGTTTTCACCTCATTTTGATTTTGACTTTGGCTTTAATACATATGTTATTCTCATTTTTTATTTTGGATCATGGCGAATCTAAATATAGTTAATTTAGGTGAGCCTAAATCCATAGTAATGTGGATGAATCTCAATATATTGATTCAAAAAGTCCTGTTAGATGCTTCTACTATTATATGAGGATATTTCAAAAAGTTCATGGAAAGATCTATATTATTTTTTAATTCTATTGTTCCACAAACTTTTTGAACTATTCTCATATATGTTATATGCTCTAATATGCATTTTTAGCACCTACGTTAGCACTTCAAGGAATTATTTTGAAATACTAACATACTTTTTATACAGCTATTTTGAACTTGTAATTTCATTTAAGATTTTGCTTTCTATTAATAGCACTTGACCCTCTGGTTTTCTAGGAATTCACTATGCATGATACCATTGGATGTTACCTAGATATAGACAAAGGGCATGTCAAGTTCTCAAAAAATGGTAAGCTCTTATCTATCTTATTAGTGAAAAGATGTGTGTTATTCAATATGAGGGTACTTCAAAAAGTCCGTGGAAAGATTGTTATCTTTTAATTTCTGTTTTTCTTTTTTTTGTGTGTGATTTTTTTTTTTTTACCTCCTCACCTTTTTTAGTTCTCTTCCCTCTCTCCCTGCTTTTCATTTGAACAAATATTTATTGAACATTTGCTATGGGCTAGGTATCCTGGTAACTGCTAGAGACACAGCAGAAAATGGAGTAGACAAACATGTTTACTTCTGTGGGGCTTGCATGCTGGTGGGGATTGATGGATATATAAATGATATGTTAGGTGATAATAAGTACCATGGAGGAGAGTGTAAAGGAGGGGAAGGGAGTGGAGAGTGATAGCTGTCTGGGGGTGTGTGCCTATAGAAATAGGATGGTCAGACAAGGCTTCATGAGGTGACATGTGAGTAGAAATGTGAATGAGCTGGGTGGTGGAATGTTAGGTCAGGAGGCAGCAAGGCCAGGCCACATAGGGCCACATAGTGCCACGTAGGCTGTGATGCAAACTTCGGTTTTTATTTTGGGTAAGCTGGGAAGCCATTACAGTTTCGAGCAGAGGAGTGGCATCATCTGTCTTTAGTTTAATAGTATGTGGTGCTGGAATGAGATTGGGTGATGGCAGTAGGCAGGGAGCGATTTAGATACTAGGAGTCCACTTTGGGGCATTTCCATTTGAGATACTTAATAGACATGTAAGTGCTGAAATCAAGTGAGTAGTTCAATGTGTAAGTCAGGAGTTCAGGACTGGAATTACATCTTTGAGAATCATTGGCTTACAGATGATATTTAAAGCCATAGGAATGGATGAGAGCTCCTAGGGAATGATGATAGATAAATAGAGGATATCTGAGACCTGGGTTCTTGCGGTTAGAGTTGGCCAATTGTGGAAAATCCAGCAGAGGGGAATGAGGAGGAAAGCCAGGAGGAGGAGAACCAAGAGGACATAGGGTCCTGCAGTCCAGGTGAAGAGAGTGTTTTGAGGAGGAGGGAGCCATCAGATTGTGTCCAATGCTGCTGCCGAGTCTAGTCTGGAAAGATGAAGAATGAGGATTAACCACTGGATTTGGCAAGTGGAAAGCTTTAATGCGCTTGACAGAGAACTATTTTGATGAGCAAGGGGGTGGGTAAAGGGAGCCTGACTGGGAACCACTTCAATAGGGAATGGGATGAAAGGAAGTAGACACAGTGAATATGGAAATCTGGGAGTCTTACTACAAAAGGGAGAAGAAAAACGAAAGGTAAATGGAGGTAGAGATGGGTTGAAGGAAGGTTTGCTTGTGTTTTAACGTGGGAGTGTTTGTATGCTCTGGAATGTAATATAAGTGATCGTGTAGGCAGGGAATAATTAAAAGTGTGGAGGGGGAGAGGGGACAGTTTAAGGAGTAAAGTTAAAAAGTGAGGATGCTGGCCTTAGGCATGATTTACGCATGGTAACGTGAGGGAAAGCATGAATGCAGGTAGTTGGTAGATTTGGTGGTGTGAGCGTGTGGAAGTTTTTTTCTGATTGTTTCAATTGTTCTTTCTTTCTTTTTTTTTTTAAAGGAAAAGACCTTGGTCTGGCATTTGAAATACCACCACATATGAAAAACCAAGCCCTCTTTCCTGCCTGTGTTTTGAAGGTAATAAGAATCTGGTTCGAAAAATTTTGTTGTGATTATCAGCTGCTTATTTTTTTTTTTAATTGGTTGTGAATATTCATGGGGTAAATTGTCACCACTCATACCTAAGATGTGATGCCCAGATCCATACTGGCAGCATGCCCATTACCACAAATTGTGATTATACCCCGTGTCCTCCACCCAATTATTCCTCCAATTATCCCCAGCCTCCCTCCCCATCCCCCTTTCCCCACTTCACTTTGTATCACTAGGTATGTTCTCTCCCTCTGCAAGTCCAACACACTCCTGTGGTCTTTCTTTCCTTCCTTCTTTCTCTCTTAGCTCACACTTATGAGTGAGTACATATGGTACTTATCTGTGCTTTGCTTATTTCACTCAATATAAGTTTCTCCAAGCTCATACATGTTGTTGCAAATGGGAGAATTTCATTCTTTTTTTGCTTAATCTTCATAATATTGTATTGAGCAGTTTGCTAATAGGGTAAGAATTTTAATTTTCTCCTTTATTCAATCAATGCTAGAATGCTGAATTAAAATTTAACTTCGGTGAAGAAGAATTTAAGTTTCCACCAAAAGATGGTTTTGTTGCTCTTTCCAAGGCACCGGATAGTTACGTTGTCAAATCACAGCACACAGGTATTGCACCTGAGAGGGTAAAGATTTCTAGAATGGGGCACTGGTGAAAACTGCAGGAAGTAAGGCTTCTTCTAGTGGGTTACATAGGCCTCCCTTGCTAGTTTAGTCACACATCTTTATTTAACATGTTGGTAAAATTTAGTTTCAAAACCTTCATAATTTCTAAGTATTTGGTTTCAGTTTAGACATTTTGGGATCCCAATCACAATTGTGATGATATGTAATATATATAGAATGTGTGCTGATTTAGTGCCATGGCACTGTGGTAAGTGTTTCATGTGGATTATTTAATCTTCACAACAACCCTATGAGGTAGTACTCTTCCCATTTAAAAAGAACCTGAGAAATAGGGACTTGAAGTAACTTGCCCAAGGTCACAGAGCAAATAAGTGGTAGAACTGAATTCAAATCCAAGCAGTTTTACTCTAGAGCTCATACTCTTACCTCTTGTACTGCTTAATATATTTTACTTACTTAAAGTAAGTACATTTTATAGCTTATTTACTTTATCACAAAACAAGTGGGTCAATTTTACAGACATATTAATCACAGTTATTCCAAGTAGACCTTGTACTGCTTAATATATTTTACTTATTTAAAGTAAGTACATTTTATAGCTTATTTGCTTTATCACAAAACAAGTGGGTCAATTTTACAGACATATTAATCACAGTTATTCCAAGTAGATTTGATTTAAAGAAGGCTTAGTTCCTTTTAGGAATCTTGCCTTTATTTTAATTTGTTTGACTGTCTCTTATACTTTTTGACAATTATTATTTAAAATTTTGATACTGGGATATTTGCACTTGTGTTTTACAAATAATGGTATTTTGAGGTGTGATTTGAATATGTTCTAATTTTTTCTATTTTCTTAAGGTAATGCACAGGTGTCACAAACTAAGTTTCTTCCAAATGCTCCAAAAGCTCTCATCGTTGAACCCTCTCGGGAGTTAGCTGAACAAACTTTGAATAACATCAAGCAGTTCAAGAAATATATTGATAATCCTAAATTAAGGTAAATCTTCCTTTGTGCTCAAATGCCTATTGTTTTTAGGTTTGAGGTATTTTGGAAGAAGGGTGAGGTAGAAAAAATTAGGTAGAAATTCAATATGTGTGCATAATACATGTGTGTGAATGTGTAAAGATTACTTAATTTTGATATTTAGTAATAATTAGTTTATATAAAATTCCCATTTATTTGGTAACTGATAAGTTTGATTAAAAAAAAAAAAGCAAATCGAGATATTGAGATTTTTCCTGTGTCTCCTACATGAAAAGTCATGGTTAGTCAAACAGTATTGGAGTAAAAATTAATTTTTTAAAAGGAGTATTTCATTCAGCTTAGCTACATTTCATCACTTTGTCTGTATAGAAAATGTACTGCTCTATTTCTACCATGTTGGTAAACTTAACTTGATGAGGTTGATTCTAGACTGCCCCAGTGGTGGCTTTCTTCCATTTGGGCATTCAGACTGGTCAATATCTAATTACAGGGCTCTTTCTGCTTGCTCAGTAGCAATCCCTTTTAATTTGAGGAAGGCTATACCGCATAAGTAAACTACTCTGTCAGTTGATTTGACTCTTAATTTTTGTCAATTTTTCTTTTAATTACTTTTTAAATTGAAACATAATTCACATACCATAAAACTCACCTTTTAAAAGTGCACAATTCAGTGGTTTTTAGTTTATTTACAAGGTTGTGCAATCATCACCACTGTCTAATTTCAGAAGCTTTGAATTTTTTTGACATCACAAAGGCCTGTCTTTAGTATTGATCTTATAAGTTGTACAGATTTATTTAAGGACAAATTATACTAGGTAAAATAATATCTAGTTTTGTTTTGAAGACTGATGCATGTCACTCATTCAGCAAATAGTACTCAAATGACTACAATGTGTGAAGTCTTACTTAGTCTAGGGATCAGGGCCATATCAATGAAAATTAGTCTTTGCTTTCACAGAATTAAGTGTGGGAGTGTGGGATAATGTGGAGGAGAGAGAAACAAATGTGATAAATGCTTTGAGCTTGCAATAGGGAAAGCCACTATAGCAGGATGTAACCAGGGCATCTGCTTAGAATAAGAGACTCAGAAATTTCTTTATAAGAGTGTTTCTGGAAAAATGTAAAATGTTAGTATGAATTGATTTTTGAGCTGTGATTATGTATAAAAATTAACATGCCTATAGTCAAAGGCTGGAAGGGAGGATGAATAATAAATAAATTTACTGGTTAAGATGGTTAAGTTATAGGTTACTCATTTGGTATTCAATACAAATGAGCTTTTTCCTTCCTTTAAAAACCAGCTGAAATGCAGATCTTTCTGTGAAGCTAACCTAGCTGCCCCAGCCCAATCCTTTCTCCCTCTCCTGATACCACTGACTGTATGTATTTATTGTCTGCTAAATTTAAAGGGACAAATATATCTGATTATGAAGATGGATAAGAGTAAAGTATTGTTGGAGAAGAAATGATAGATTTAGGACAATAATTTCCAAACGTAGGAACTTGGACTCTTTGTTGCTTTGCCTCACACGGATTTGTCACCTCTGTTCCCCTGGGTGACAGAGGTGCAGAGGATTACTCAAAGCCCATTTCTTCTGATCAGTGAGAGACCCCGAAGGGGTTAATTTCCTGGAACCCTCAAGAGAGAGGCATTCCTTCTTTTGGAAATTAACCCCAAAATGGGGTTCTCTCCCTGCATTTATTCTCCAGACCAGGAAGTTACATAAAAAGAACATAGGTGGGGTTATGCCTAAGTATAGTTTAACAACATAGGCTGGTAACATCAGTGAACCATTCAAAGTGATGGGCCGGCCCGGTGGCGCACTGCTACAGTGCGCCGCTTGGTAGTGCGGTGGCGCTCCCGCCGCCTAAGTATAGTTTAACAACATAGGCTGGTAACATCAGTGAAACATTCAAAGTGATGGGCCGGCCCGGTGGCGCACTGCTACAGTGCGCCGCTTGGTAGTGCGGCGGCGTTCCCGCCGAGGGTTCGGATCCCACATACAGACCAGCCGCTCACTGGCTGAGCGAGGTGCGGGCGCGACACCGAGGGTTGCAATCCCGTTGCCGGTCCCGGTCCGGTACGGGCGCGACACTGAGGGTTGCGATCCGTTGCCGGACACGAAAAAAGACAAAAAGGGAAAAAAAAAGAAACATTCAAAGTGACATTCCATAATGCAATTTGCAAAAGTTCGAGTCAATCCACCAACAAAAGCTTGATCTTAGCAAACATTTTCCTTCCTTACAGCAATTTCCCCAGTTTTTTACATATCAATCAAGTAACTTGTCTGTCCTTGAGCCAGCAACTTTGCTGTGTTACAAAGACTTTAGCCTCAGTAAAGTTTCCTGTCTTTTGCAATGTTAACATTTCTATATGTAATTCCAAAAGGTTAGGCTAAACCTGAGACTACAGGGCTTTGGAAAATAGGCCCTGTGAAATACATTTACTTTAGAAATGTTAATGTTCTCTACACACTTTATTTAAAAATACACATTTATTGGTTCCCTCCCATGGATGTATTGAATTAGAATTGGCAGGAAACAGAAATTAAAATCTTTTTTTGTTTTGTTTTGTTTTTTAAAAGAAGAAAATCAGCTCCAGGTGATTTATGTAGCCAATCTTTCATCTGATATTGCTTGATTTAGGAAACATAATGGCTCTAGTGTGGTAGATGGTTAGGGAATGTGCCAAGATAAAGACGTTCACAGACTGGAAAGCTCTCTCTTTTTTTTTTTGTATTAAGTTTTACTGTCTACATTGCTTAAGATGAAGGTAGGCAACCATCAAGCCAATTTTTAATGAGTCATAGAATTATAAAACTTAGGGTTAACATGTCATCCATTTTCTTAGTGTTTTCCAATATTTTTAAAATGACTAATCAAATAAAATAAGAATAAAATTAATAAAGGAAGACACTTGGTAGATACTTCTGATTGAAATTTATCTGGCTGCCTCAGGAAGTAATTTTGTCTGCTGTTTATTAAAAGGAGATAATCTTTTTGTAAGTAGGTTTATTGAGATATAATTCACATCATAAAATTCACCCTTTAAAATATATGGGTTGTTTTTAGTTTTGATTATATTCACAGACTTGAACATAATTACCATCACCAAACAAATTTTAGAATATTTTCATCACTCCAAAGTGAAACACTGTACCCATTAGCAGTTAGTCCTATTTCCCCCTAAACTTTCCATCCCTAAGCAACCACTAATTTATTTTCTGTCTCTCTAGATTTGCCTTTTCTGGACATTTTATATAAATGGAGTTGTACAATACATGGTTTTTTCTGACTGGCTTCTTTCACTTAGCATAATGTTTTCAAGGTTCATCTATGTTGCAACATGTATCAGTACTTCATTCCTTTTTATTGCCAAAAAGTATTCTGTTGTGTGGATAATACCACATTTTGGTTTATCTGTTCATCAGTCGATGGACATTTGGGTTGTCCATCACCATTGGGTTTTTAGCTACTATGCTATGAACATTTTTATACAAGTTTTTGTGTGGACATATGTTTCCACTTCTCCTGGGCATATTCTTAGGAGTGCAATTGCTGGCCATGTGGTAACTTCATGTTTAACATTTTCAGAAACCACCAAACTGTTTTCCAAAGTGAATGCACCATTTTACATTGCTACTAGCGATGTATGAGGGTTTGTATTTCTCCACAGCCTTGCCAACCCATTACCTGTCTTTTTGAATATAGCCATCCTAGTGGGTATGAAGTGATATGTTGTTGTGGTTTTGATTTGCATTTCCCTAATAGCTAATAATGTTGAACATCTTTTCATGTATTTTTTTGCCATTTGTATATCTTTTTTGGAGAAACATCTGTTCAAATCTTTTGTTTACTTTTCAGTTGGGGTATTTTTCTTTTTATTGTTGAGTTGGAAGAATTCTTTATATATTCTGATATATATTCTATGTATTAGGTATATGATTTGCAAATATTTTTTCCCATTCTTTGAGTGGTCATTTTACCCTCTCAATAGTGTCCTTTGAAGTTCTTAATGTTGATGAAGTTCAATTTATTGTCACCTCTCCCAGGGTGATGGAGACACAAAGGATTACTCAAAGCCCATTTCTTCTGAGCAGTGAGAGTCCCCAAAGGGGTTAATTCCCAGGAACTCTCAAGAGAGAAGCATTCCTCCTCTGAAAATAACACCGAACTAGGGTCTTCTCTCAGTATTTATTCACCAGGCCAGAAAGTTACAGAAAAGGAACATAGGTGGTTTCAAAAGAACAGTAAGATAATTGTCATGGCAACAGTCATTAGGTTTGGCTGCACCAAGGACATCTGCCCTTAGAGCCAGCAATTTTTTTTTTTTTTCCTTTTTATCTTTTTTACTGACCGGTAATGGGATCGCAACATTCGGTGTCACGCCCGTACCGGGGACTGGCAACGGGATCGCAACCCTCAGTGTTGTGCCCGCACCGCGCTCAGCCAGTGAGCGGGAACCGGTCTCCACATGGGATCCGAACCCTTGGCGGGAGCACCGCCGCGCTCCCAAGCGGCGCACTCTCCAGTGTGCCACCGGGCCGGCCCTAGAGCTAGCAGCTTTGCTGTGTTACAATTCTTTATCTACAACAGAGACTTTAGCCCAGAGAAAGTTTCCTGTCTTTCGCAAGCTTAACATTTCTGTGTGTAACTTTAAAAACTTAGGCTATACCTGAAACTACAGAGCCTTGGAAGCTAGGCACTGTGGAATACATTTGCTTTATTAACGTTAGTATACTCCACAATTTATATAACTTTTAATTTTTTCACTGCATTTTTGGTGTTCTATCTAATTTAGGCTTTGCCTAACTCAAGTTGTGAAAATTTACTCCTGTGTTTTCTTCTAAGAGTTTTATAGTTTTAGTCCTACATTAAGGTCTATGATCCATTTTGAGTTAATTTTTGTGTATGATGTGAGGAAGGGGTTTAACTTCAGTCTCTTGTATGCACATATCCACTTGTCTCAGCACCATTTGTTGAAATGAGAAAAATTCGAACAACACAAAAAGGTATCATGTGAAAAGTAAGTCTTCTTTCACTTCATCCCTTGGTTTCTAGTTATCCTTCCTGGAGGCAACCTATTTAAATTGATTTTTATCTATTCTTTGAGAGATATTTTATACACATGTAAGTATGTATGTCTGAAAAGGTGGGCTAGAACCAGATTTTAGAGGACCTTGAGTTATCCTAATATAGAAGGATGTGTAGATGAAGACTAATTTTTTCTGTGTTCCAAGCTTTCACATTCTCCTGTTACTTTACTATGCTTTAGCATTATATATGGCTGTTGGGAATGAAGTGTTCTGTTTCCACCTTTCTCCAGACTTACTTTATTGTGGATTCTTTCTCAGTTACTTTCTCAACCTTAATTTCTACCTAAAAGAATTGGATACAGATCAAACATTGTAAAGCAGACTTTAATCTTTCTTCTACATTATCATTCTGATAATTATTTCAGGGAGCTTCTGATAATTGGAGGTGTTGCAGCACGGGATCAGCTCTCTGTTTTGGATAATGGGGTAAGCTGTATTTTTGATTTCTAAAATGTAACATTATGGGTTGTCATTTTGGCAATATAGTTTTGTTTCAAGAAAAATCAAATAAGCCTGAAGTTAATACAAGATCAGAAGAGTACATTTGTTCCAAGACATCTTGTAAGTGCACCTTTTCTTTCTCTAGAAATATACATAACAGTAGTCTCTTCTAAACCCTTAGTGCAAAATTCCAACATACATGCATATTTTTGTTTGTTTACCCTTTAAGCACCCAAGAATTTCCTTTTAGCTTTCATGAATAAGAGCCATTCTTTTGGGGGGTAATTGATAAAGAAGAAACTGGATTTAAGAACAAAAATTGAGGTAAAGTAGATTGCAGAGAAAGATAGAAGTTTTTGCAGTGACCCTTGGGAAGGCTGAATAATGTTAGGACAGTTGACTGGTTCCAGTGAGGAGAGAGATGAGTTCAGATATATGTAAGGAGAAGTCTTAAAGACTGTGTGTGCTCAGACATGCAAGATTGTGTGATACCCATCATTGGGGCAGAAGTTTGGGAAATTCTTAATTATGTTCATCAATTCTGTGAAGGTAGGAATTTTCTCCTTACAAATATCTTTTTTTTATTTCCTTTCCTAAATATTTAGTCATTTAGTCTAAACCAGCTGATACTGAGTCATGGTGAGCAATGATGTCCTCCCTCCAATTCTGTTGATGCCCCTGTCAAACTAAATTTTATGCCGAATGGACTTTAGATTTGACCTGGTATGGTGTATCAAGAACAAGGAATCATATTACTGTACTTGTTAATATTATTCTAAGATGAGAAATATATTGCTTTGGTATGTTTTTATTTAGTGTATTTATATATATATATACATTTATATATATGTATATTTAAATTTCAAATACATCAGTAGTGTGTTTCATTTTAGTGGTTGCAAGAGAGATTTGATAGGTTCATTCCCAGTCTTGGTTCCTCAAACCCAAACCTATTTTTCCTGTAAGATATATTAAGTTTCTCCACTCACATTTTCCACCTACAGAGCTTTTAAGGGATTAGATCTGTTTTCATCAATATATCTCAAAATCTGAAGCCAGTGGCAAAGTAAAGGCAGTGTTATTCCATAGCTTTGTTGGCAGAATTCAATTCTGTTTTTCTTAGGAGATCTAATATGTTCTCTTTCTGTTCTTTCTACCTTACATTCTTTACTTCTGTCATCTTCCACCATCTTCTGCTTCAGCTTTAGCCCTGCCTTCTATTCTGTCTTATGCTGAGGCAAAAGTCAGCTTTGGAGTGAGAGAATAGAACTATTTTAACTTTTCTAATCTTTCTTTTTTTTTTTCCTTTTTGTCTTTTTTACTGACCGGTAACGGGATCGCAACCCTCGGTGTCACACCCGTACCGGGGACCGGCAACGGGATCGCAACCCTCAGTGTTGCGCCTGCACCACGCTCAACCAGTGAGCCGGAACCGGTCTCCACATGGGATCCGAACCCTCGGCGGGAGCGCCACCGCGCTCCCAAGCGGCGCACTTTCTAGTGCGCCACTGGGCCGGCCCAACTTTTCTAATCTTTTAAAGTGGCACTATTATGCAGTATGTAAATTCAGGCCTGATACAGTAGTGAGTGCTGTTATATAAGTTATATAAATATTTCTCTCAGGCTTCTCTAATCTAATAAATCTTAAAAAACCAAACCAAAACAAAACTGAGAGCGCATGTATTTGTTTTCATGCCCATTTACTTACTGAAATGGAGGAAGGAGGAAACTCACATGGTTGGTTAGGGTACTATACTAAAGAGATGTTACACACAAAACCAGAATGGTATTTTGTTTCTGCTATATACAGCACCTGTCACACAGTGCTTGGCACATAGTAATTTCTTAATACATTGAACATATTTTATCTTAACATTTTCAGACAATGTTCTCTACATAGAACTTGTTTGTAGTTAGTTATCAATATAGATGAAACTATAACTCCAGAAAAGTCTGTTTTGTTTTTTATGGGAATATAAGTGCCTCATAGTGGATCAAATTAAAAGTCCATTCAGAACAGTGTTCTATGTTTTTTGAGGGTTGAGATCCTGAAGTAATGGGACTACAGGGATAACTTTCTTAGGAGAAAGCTAAGTTTTTAACTTAGGGTAGAGAAAACAGGTAAAAAGAAGTATTTGTGACTTTTCATTCCTGTGGATAAAGAGTAGATGTTCTGAATTGTGTAATTTATTGAATGATTTTATATAATACCTATCTGTGCTCACATGCATATATCTATAAACACACTTAGAAAATACCTAATCTTTATTAACTGCCTTCTAGGAATGAGCCAGGACTGTGCTAAATGCCTAACATTTTCTTACTTATTTTCACAACAGCCCTCTGAGATGGTAGTCTTCACCATTTTTACATATTAGGAAAAGGGCTTATACTAAAGGGTAACTTGCCCAAGATTGTACAACTTACAGGTAGAGCTTTACTCTGAAGTTCATGTTCCTAATCACTATACCTAGGGACTTTATTACAAGATGTATGTGGGACAATGCAAAATGTTAATTATTTGTTCTGGCTTGGAGGTTCGTTATACTATTGTTTTTTGTGTATGTTTGTAATAAAAAGTTAAATAAAACTTGCTCTCATTTGAATTAGACCATTTTTCATGTTTGGATTCTGAATTTGAATCCCAGTGTGGTTACTTAGCTGTATGATCTAAGTGCTTGTGACTTTAGTACTCTAAAACTTTAGTTTCCTTATTTAAGAATAGGAATAATTGTATTAACCTTAGTGGTAACATAAAATCAAATTTGTACTTGTAGAACATTTAGCACAGTGCCTATTCATTATATGCACTTGACATGTAGTCATTTTTATTATTTTCCAGGACAGTCTGATCATCATCACTATTAATTATAACCAAATTTAAACTGGTACATTAAGCATCAAGTGCTTTACGTATCTTATCTCTTAATTATTACAACCATCTTGTAATAATTGTATTCCCCCAATTCGAAAGTGAGAGCTTGATACTAGAAGAGATTAAATAAGTCAAGATCATACAGGTGAGGAATGGTGGAACTGGGGTTTGAATCCTGGTTTAATTTCAGAATTCCTGTAAATTCTTCTGAATTTTGCTTGGAAAATAAAAATTTAATATATTAGACTATGTATAATAGTTAAGGATTTCAAAATCAATTGCCAAAATCTTCACATTAATTTCAAACTAAATACAAATTTAATATGTGGCATTATCTATAATCCCTTCCTTATAAATTTAGAGTTGGCTGTGGCTATGTCAGTATGAATGTTTTTATTATAAGTAGACAATTATTGATTGCTATTTTAACGTAACTACAGTAGTTCTTCAGTTTTTATTAGGTGTGTCCTTTGCTATTTTTCAGGTGGATATAGTCGTGGGCACTCCAGGAAGACTGGATGATTTGGTGTCAACTGGAAAGCTGAATTTATCTCAAGTTAGATTCCTGGTCCTGGATGAAGCTGTATGTTGAAATATAGTCATGCTTTTAAAAAAAGTTTGCTTATATTTTTTGAGATAAAATATGTAAAATGAAGAAAAAATACAATTCAGTCATGCTCCCAGTACCTAGAGATAATATAGTTACTAGTTTGGTGTATTTTCATCCACTCCTTGTATTTCATAAATACTATTTCATGTAGTTGAAATCAAGCTATGAGGAATCTGGGAAAATCTTTCTTTTTTTTTTTTAAATGTAATATCATAAGTATTTCATGTCCTTATTTATAAACAATTTTTAAAGGCTCTCTAGTGGTCTATTATATGGCTACTTCATGATTTATTTAACCACTCTTGTTACATCTAGGTAGGTTTGTTTTTTACTGCAAATAGGTATCTTTGTTCGTACATACATTTTTTTATACATATTATAGATTATTTATGTCAGAGTTACAAAATGTGGACCATCTGGAAAGACATAAATGCGTTTGAGGTTCTTGAGACATACTTCCAAGTTATTTTTTAGATGTGTTGAACTGTACATACATTTTTTTATACATATTATAGATTATTTATGTCAGAGTTACAAAATGTGGACCATCTGGAAGGACATAAATGCGTTTGAGGTTCTTGAGACATACTTCCAAGTTATTTTTTAGATGTGTTGAACTAGTTTCCCAGCACTGAGGGGTTTTTATTTTTCATATTAAAATCATATGCTTAAGGGCATGTGTTAGAAGCTATTAACTCTAGTGCTTATTATTAGTTAATAACTCTAGTATTCTAGAATACTGGAGTACGGTTTTGCATTGTTTTTTGCCACTTTTTAATATTTTAGTCACAAGGTATTAAAGTTGAATTCGTAACTTGTCTTTAAATATTTAATAGAAAATAATCATTTTGAAAATATGGGAATATGGGCATGTATGAATTAGTTTCCTTATCTTATGTTTTAAGTTTGATTTAGAAAAGAAAGATTTCAATACTGATTTAAAAACATGTTTTTGTTTGCTTCTTATGCAGGATGGGCTTCTTTCTCAAGGTTATTCTGATTTTATAAATAGGATGCACAATCAGATTCCTCAGATTACCTCTGATGGAAAAAGACTTCAGGTATAAAATGACTATTGCATCTTAAAATACATGTAGACAATTGTTACATATTATTGCTTATGAGCAGGATCAAATATTTTCGTTTTAGTGTCTTCTGATTAAGTCAAGTACTGTATAAAACATTTTATTTGTTACTGGACTATCTAGTCCACACAAAAGTAATAGTCTTTTTTTTTTTTTCCTTTTTGTCTTTTTTTTTGTGACCGGTAACGGGATCGCAACCCTCGGTGTTGCGCCTGTACCGCGACCGGCAACGGGATCGCAACCCTCGGTGTCGCATCTGCACCGCGCTCAACCAGTGAGCGGACTGGTCTCTATATGGGATCCGAACCCTCGGCGAGAGCGCCACCGCACTCCCAAGTGCTGCACTCTACCAAGTGCGCCACCGGGCCGGCCCAAAAGTAATAGGTGTCGCGTCTGTACCGCGCTCAACCAGTGAGCGGACTGGTCTCTATATGGGATCCGAACCCTCGGCGGGAGCACCACCGCACTCCCAAGTGCTGCACTCTACCAAGTGCGCCACCGGGCCGGCCCAAAAGTAATAGTCTTAAAAGCTGCTTTTAGAAATAAAAGGGAAGGAAATTCAAGGAAGTTACTTAGCTGTTAACAGAAGACTATAAGTAAAAAATTCTTGGTTGTGTTTTTCTACCAAACATTTAGCCTTTATATTCCAGATTATTGGTACTGTTTCCTATTTGAAGGAAGAGTAACTTAAGGTATCGAAAGATGGTTCCTCTTTAGTGATTATTTTTTAAAACATTTTTCTTATTTTTCTCATCCTTCTCTCTTAGGAAGTGTTTGAGAAGGAAAGGCTTTTGAGAGAAAGGGATAAATAGTAACTTAAGATTTTTGGTGTTCAAAAAACCTTTTCATCTTACTTAGTTTTTGTAGGACCTTGAGAAAGAGATGGCATTATTTCTATGTGACAGTAAGGGGACTGAACCTCAGAGAGATTAACCTGCCCAAAATCACACCACTAGTTGTTGCTGCATAGAGTCAGGTATCAAACTTATCTTTAGATTCCAGGTTAGCGTACTTTGTGCCCCATGTCAGTATTAGTGTGATATAGTTATTATTATAAAATAAAAGTTTATCTAAATTTGGGTTTTCCTATTCTTAGGTGATTGTTTGCTCTGCTACTTTGCATTCTTTTGATGTAAAGAAACTGTCTGAGAAGATAATGCATTTTCCCACATGGGTTGATTTAAAAGGAGAAGATTCTGTTCCAGATACTGTACACCATGTTGTTGTCCCAGTGAATCCCAAAACTGACAGACTCTGGGAGAGGCTTGGAAAAAACCACATTAGAGTAAGTACTTTATAATGTTAACATTTCTGTAGAATAAAGAAACTCATGAACTAGCTTTGCCTAGGGCTTTTAATGATGCTCAAAGAAAGTAGATATTGTATCAAAAAAAAACCAGAAGTCTTAAGTCTAAAACATTGACTGTGAAAGCTTATGCCTTTAAAAGGGCACTGAAAGAATGATGTACTCCATCTTTTATTTTCTCTTTTTGTAAAATTACTTTTGTGGTCAGCTGCCTTGATATAATTTTTATAAATAAATAAGATTACATTATATATATCTAATTTCATATATGATTTCCATTTTTAGTAGTATTTTAGTAGAAACCCACATCTGTGTCCTCTTGATGTGCCTTGCTCTCCTAAAAAAATCAATTTTGTGTGACTATCTTGTCATTTTCCCACTGTTATTAGATTTTGTATATAAGGATATGTTTATTATAAATGCACAATATGTTGGAAATCACATTTGCATTTTTATTATTACATTTAAAATTGATTGCCTTAGACCAACAGTTAACGAAGGGTTTTTCTGAATCTGAAGAATGGTTTTACCTACAGATTATAAAGATATATGTCTTATTGGACTCTAAAGACAGATGCAATTCTCCCTTTAAAAAATGACACCTGTTCTGAATCATTACTTAACCACTCCCTCTCCCTTTGTTATCCTTTGCTTTTGATAGACTGATGACGTACATGCAAAAGATAACACAAGACCTGGAGCAAACAGTCCAGGTGAGTTTATTAGTTTCCTGTTATCTAAATCACAATATTTTGGATTATAGAGTTCTCATTGATCATAGGAAACCAGCAAATTTTTCTGGAGATAGATTTTATATTGGCCCTGAATTTCAAAAGAATTATCATGCAGGTTCTTCATATCAGGGATATTGGGTAATAAAGAAAAATGTCTTTGGCTATAATTTTGTGAAAAATACAGAAATGATCTTGAAGTAGTTGTTGATGTTTTGGGTAGTAAAATACACATAACATAAAATTCACCAATTGACTATTTTTTAGTGTACAGTTTAATGGCATTAAGTATATTCACATTGTTTTACAACCATTATTGCTATCCTTCTCCAGAACTTTATCTCCCCATACTGAAACTTTGTATACAGTAAATGTTCATCAGTTTTTAAAAGCTGAACATCTCCAGAACTTTTTTATCTCCCCATACTGAAACTTTGTATACAGTAAATGTTCATCAGTTTTTAAAAGCTGAACATTAAATCCTGACTCAGTGAAGATTCTTCTATGCAGAGATGAAACAATTTGTTTCAGGTACTTAGTGTTTTGAATATATATGAAAGTACATCATAATATAAGGACGGAGCTTAGAGAACCTAGAAGAATGGTTCTTAAATCCATGAGGCTGTATGTCTGACATCAGATGTCTCAAGTGGATCATTAACAAGAGTCAGACTGCATTTGCTTCATGGTTGGTTTTCTACAGGTACCTAAAAGGTGAATTATCTGAAATCTTGACTAAAGAGTTCTTTTGAACTTAGTTTTATGTGCAGCTCCAAATTTAAAAGGTATATGCTCAATTATCCTTATTGTTGGAGAGGAGGAGAGACATTGCTAGTTCAAAAGAATTTATCATCTCACTGTTGGGAGTGCATTTTATAAAATCCCAATTTCTACCGCTTCTTGTATTTTCTTTGTAAAAGTTTTGCTTAGTTTATACTACAATTAGAGATAACCAGAGAGACCTTAGAAATATGTTGTGTCACAGAATTAAAATCTTGCATTAGATAGGTAAGGAATAACAACTGTAGCACAGTTTCACACTGAAAAATAGAGAAAATTTGGAGGATGGTGACTAAAAAATTACTAACTAGGTTTGATGTTAATGTTTTTATTCCATAAAGTATGAACTTTCTGATGTTTAGATTGATTTAGAAAGTACATTAGTTATTTTTAAGAAGGGTTAAAGTAATTGAATAAATGTTTATTGAGCATTTAGGGAAGTTATTATAAGGCAGAATATGATTAGTTTTCTATGAAAGATAAGAACAAAGTTTTGGTGTGTGTATCTAGGTGTATTCCCCTAAAAGAGGTATGATTATGGGTGTGTGTGTATACCACATAAAGAAGCATAAGAAACATGAACAGCAACAAAAATAAATGAATAAATGGATTAACTCACTATTTTACCATCTTGTTACTTCCTGTCCTTGTCTGTAATACTTGTATTAAAGCAGAAATTTTTAGGAGTGTTAAGCAGTAAGCCTATGACTGTAATTATTTGTGTTCATAACAATTTTAGATTGAAATTCTGTTGTTTTTTGTTGTGGTGGTGGTGGTATTCAAGAAATGTGGTCTGAAGCTATTAAAATCCTGAAGGGGGAGTATGCTGTCCGGGCAATCAAGGAACACAAGATGGATCAAGCAATTATCTTCTGTAGAACCAAAATTGACTGTGATAACTTGGAGCAGTATTTTATGCAACAAGGAGGAGGTAATTCTTCCTCACTTGAAATAAATTGTGTTTATTTCCTCATTTAATAGATTGTTAGTCTCATGTTGATGCAATCTATAATGCATGCACAGCATTTCAAGCAGTGATGGCTCATTGTGAGTTTCTGTGCTCATCCAGTACTTTTCCATATGATAAGCCTTAGGAAAAACAGTGAGAAAATTTTCCACTTAGGTATGTTTTTGTAACAGTGATCATGAATCATAGCATTCTAAGGCCCTTGTATCATTTAGGAGATTATTGATTAACTTTAATATTAAAATAGAATCACTTGTGTATCTTCTAAACCAGTAAATACGGAAAAAGGGAATGAGGGGGAAAAACCCTAATCTAAATAAGGCTAAGAAAGAAAGAGGATTAATTAAATTAAATTTTAAAAAGCACAGTTAGAAATTACCGAATAAGATCAAAGGTGGAAAAATCTGAATATATGAGTAAACACTGTAAATATCAGTGGACCAAAGTCTTCTCTTAAAAGGCAGAGATTGTTAGACTGGATTGAAATGTGCCTATTTGCTGTTTACAAGGAACATGCTTAAAACCTGAGGACATAGATTGAAAGGAAAAGAAATGAAAAAGTATTTATGTATCAACCAAAATATTAACCAAAGGAAAGCTGGTCTAACTATATTGATTAGAGATGCAGTAGACAAAAATATTACAGAAATAAAGAGTGTCACTGTGATAAGATATTCAATCTACAGTAAAGATGTAATGATTCTAATATTATGCTCCTTATAACATTAAATATGTAAACCAACATGAAAAAATGCTCAACACAATAAGTCATTATGGAAATGCAAGATAAAATCACAGTGTAGTATCACTATATACACTAAACTAAGAATACTTATAATAGCAAATTTTGGTGAGGATATGGAGCAATGGGAGTACTCTTTACTATGGAGAATAGTTAAATGGCATAGTTGTTATTTTGGGCTGTCTCATAGTGGTACCTACAAGTTCCAGTTTTTGGTTTTTTTTTTAATGAAACATAATTGATTACACATATTCATGGGGTACAGAGTTGAATGTCAATACCTGTGTACAATGTGTGATGATCAAGTCAGGATAATTAACACATTCATCATTACAAAATGTGATCATTTCTTTGTTTTGAGGATACTCGATTTCCTCTCTTCTAGTCATTTGATAACATGCAGTAAATTAATGTTAATTATAAGTTCTGTTGAGTTCTAGAAGGATTTTTGCATTCACTCCGGTCAGACCTGCACTCTTTTTGTTACTCTGTCTACTTGAAGAATTTCCTTTTTAGAGTTGAGTAGAATTGCACCTACCTCTAAAATAGCACCTCTCAATCCTTCCAATTTGCTGCTGCTGATCTGCTGTGGCCAAAAAGATAACTAAGTTCCTTAGAATACCTTCAAGGGGCAGGCTTGTGGGCATGGCCTTTTAGGAAGGGCACGAACTTTATGATGCTTATTTTGGTTCTTCCAACTTTTTGGTTCTTAGCTTTAAAGAGGGTAGTGAGGTTCCTGGTGTTCACATATGCATTTAGTTGCTTTATCTACTCCTGCAGATTGGAAAGGATGACATAAAATGTCCTTAAAAAGGCAAATCAGGGCCGGCCCGGTGGCACACTGGAGAGTGCGCCACTTGGGAGCGCGGCGGCGCTCCCGCCGAGGGTTCGGATCCCATGTGGAGACCGGTTCCCGCTCACTGGCTGAGTGCGGTGCGGGCACAACACCGAGGGTTGCGATCCCGTTGCCAGTCCCCGGTACGGGCGCGACACTGAGGGTTGCGATCCCGTTACCGGTCAGTAAAAAAAAAAAAAAAAGGCAAATCAATTTTAATGCTCCATGGAGTTCATTTTAATGGCATTTCACCTCTGACAGAAATTGTGTTAACCATGGTTTATGGCAAGTGTAGATTTTCATAGAATTACAGTTGGCCCTCTATATCTATGGGTTCTGCATCTGTGGAATCAACCAACCACAGACTGAAAATATTTGGGGGGAAAAAAATTCCACATAGTTCCAAAAAAGAAATCTTGCATTTGCTGCATGCCAGGTACTATACTGAATCCATGTGAATGAAGTGACATGTAGGCATTGTATTAGGTATTATAAGTAATCTAGAGATGACAAAGTGTATGGAGGATGTGAGTAGGTTATATGCAAGCATTAGGCCATTTTATATGAAGGTTTCTCAAAAAGTTCATGGAAAGATTTGTGTATCTTTTAATTCTGTTTTTCCATTAACCCTCATTAGAGACTTGAGCATCCTCAGATTTTGGTATGGGGGGCGGAGGGCAGATCCTGAAACCAATTCCCTACAGATATTGAGGCAGGACTGTATATAGTACTCTTATGGTCTGAATTTTATTGGCTTTTTGACATAGTCTTAGGAATGTTTTCTAAGGTTAAATGTTCAATGTGCTTTTCACTAGGACCTGATAAAAAAGGACACCAGTTCTCATGTGTTTGTCTTCATGGTGACAGAAAGCCTCATGAGAGAAAGCAAAACTTGGAAAGATTTAAGGTACTGATATTTAGTTGGCGACACCTCCTTAATACTTAAAAGTAGAGTTGTATGTAGTTTTAATCAGTTTCCAATTAATATTATCAAAGCAATTCTTTTCCTAGAAATTCCAAAATATTTCTACCCTACCTGATGTACCTTCATCATGGCTGGGATTAGTCATCTTTGACACTCAAATGGTAAATTACATGTTCTCTGTCAGCACAGCACTACTATAATAAGAATTTTCAATTTAAGAAAGTTTTAGTTAAATTCTTTCAGGTAGATATTTTTAGGAGAAGTATCATTGGATAGTTAAGCCTTGTCTGTGAGCCTTTAAAAAAGAGTCTGTGGTAATATCCATAGAGAACTTAATTTGTAGATTAATTTAAGACAGGTATCAGAATATGGTTTTGTAGAATTAAATATATTTTGATATTGTTTTGGGCAGACCTTCCCAGTTATTTGCTCACAGCACATGAATGGGTTATATAGTTCTTGGTGTAGACTTGAGCCATTTAGAACTGAAGATAAGTAACCTCTACCCACAAGCAGTCTCATCTGTTTACCAGTGTATTTACCCCAGTATATAGTGCAAATATTATTTCTTTGGGACTCAGAGTATGAGAAAAGGTGGAAAGGACCGGACTAAGGAACTATGGAGTATGTTTTCATGCTGGGTATAATTGATGTGGATGTTAAAACATATTGCATGGCCTCATTTCAGCATGTGTACCACCCTTCTTTATCCTGGGCATCATAGTGGACCAAAAGTCAGTGTGCCCTTCTTCCCTCTTCCAAATTTCTAATTTTGCTCTGCCTTGGGGCACAAATGACATCGAAGGACTGTTTTGTTTTTCTTTGGTGAGCACCTGGGGCTCACTCCCTATTCCCTCCTATTCAGGGTTTTGTCTGTTGTCACAAAATTGTAAACTCAAGGTAAAATATCTAGTATTCTGAATTTATTTGAATACAAGTGTATAGATAATGCTTATGTTTCCACATTTTGTTTTATTTTTATCTTTCTCTTGAATTTTTAAAGATATTTTTATTTTTTTTATTTTTATTTTTTTATTTTTTTGTCTTTTTCCGTGTCCGGCAACGGATCGCAATCCTCAGTGTCGCCCCCGTTGTTCTAGTACCTTAAGGACAAAAAATTAAAAAATAAATTTAGGATAAGATATTTGGCATTTTCCTATCTCTATACATGTTAATATTTTTTCTCTGTTTAACTTAGGTTTGGTACCATGTATGTAGCAACCGTGGAAAAGGGTGTTATAACACAAGACTCAAGGAGGATGGAGGCTGTACTATATGGTACAATGAAATGCAGGTAGACTCACAAAAGCTCATTAAAATTGCTAAAATAGACTGCATTTATCTAGAAAAATTATCTCAGCTTTTGTTTATTTGTCAATTATGAGGCTAAGTAGTGAGTAATTGGTTGTAATGTTAGCTGTAGTTTGTAAATTGTAACTTGTGAGTTGATCTCTTCAGAAATCTGACTTTCAAGCATTCTAGCTTCCCTGGTTTTATTTAGTGCTGTTAAAATGTAACTGTCAAAATGAAATTTTTATTTGGAAATTCTTTAATTTCCTTTCCCTTTTTTAGTTGCTGTCTGAGATAGAAGAACACCTGAACTGTACCATTTCTCAGGTTGAGCCAGATATAAAGGTACCAGTGGATGAATTTGATGGGAAAGTTACCTATGGTCAAAAAAGGGCTGCTGGTGGTAAGCTTTAAATTATTTAAAATTCTATTTTAAATGTGAATGTGCCCTTTTTCAACATTAATTTTAAAAGAGTAATTTTGTTTTATTATGTTGAGTATATTATTAGTGTATTAATCATTCCCTTCTTATAACTCTCATAGTACTTTGTCCATACCTGTCTTATAGCATTTTTTATTGTGTGCTCTGTATTTGAATGAAGGACAGCAGCTTAACTGTTTCTCTTGAAGGGTTAATAAGAGTAGTTAAGCATTTTATGAAATTATTAGGAAACGAGAGTATAATAGATCATTTTGAACAGGGAATCATAATCCTTTGACTTAATTCAGGTGGTAACCCAGAATACTATTCCTTTTGCCCAGGGTACCCTTGTTAACTTGTTCCTGAAACATTTTAAGATTCAGGCTAAACTAGTGGTTTCCAAACCAAAGGGTGGGTGAGTAGGGGTATTGGGACAGCTATTACTGAGGCCTAGCCTTTTATTTGTATTGAAATAATTAATTTAACATTTTTAAAACTCAAAGTTTTGGAGATAACTTGCCCAGTAGTGCATTTTTATTCCTTGAAGCAGTGTTTAAAGTGATATAATTAAGCCAAAGTATTACTGACAAGTTATTTCAAGCATGTCATTTACATTACTTTGTAATTTGTGTGTGTGATGCAGGCGGAAACTATAAAGGCCATGTGGATATTTTGGCACCTACCGTTCAAGAGTTGGCTGCCCTTGAAAAGGAGGCGCAGACATCTTTCCTGCATCTTGGCTACCTTCCTAACCAGCTGTTCAGAACCTTCTGATTTTCACATATACTGAATAAGATTTGAGTAATAAAAGTCTGTAGTCTTAAAGCTCTAAAACAGTTGTACTGCTTCCAAGCAGCAGTATTTATAGTAACTTAAGCTATTAATGCTAATTCTTGCATGTCAGGAAACATTAGTCTTAGGAATTCTTTATAAAATGGCAGCCTGATGACAATAAATTTGATGACTATATTTTCATGAAGGTTTATGTCTTAAAGTTATACTGATTATATGTATTTCTTTTTAAAGAACGCTATGGGCTTATGAAATAAAGTTTATGGATATGTGAATTTGGGACGGGACCTACGTGGAATCACTAGCGAATATTCTAAAAGTAGTTTTTTTCACAGGGAGTGGTTGTAAATGGAGATTATCTTCAGATGGTTAAGTTTGTCTCGGTGTATACTGAAGCTAGAGAAGAGTTGTAACATGAAAGAAAATTAGATAATCACAAACTAGAAAGACTGCTTCGTTTGGAAACCTGGAGATTTTTAGGGAGTTAGAAAAGGTTCTGTGTCTGTCTAAGGACTGATGACTGATGTGATGGTGACAGTTAAGATGTATCTCTGAAGGATTACCTTCTTTTTAAGAACCTTTCTTTCCAGATGATACATACCCATCAAGATAAAACTAATCTGCTGTTTCTTCAGGTCTTAAAAGCAAACTTAAACTGAGTTCTTTGGAATATAGTTCCTTAAACACTAACTCTTGCCTAAAATACCAGAAGGAAAAAGGAAAAATTAAATATGTACAATCGAATGGTTCTTTTGTGCCTAGTTTTTTGGGGAAGATTATTCTTGCCCTACAGTTTCCTTAAGAGCACAAGCTATTATAATTTCTTGTATGATAGTTTTCAAACCTTTTAGCACTGAGATGTTTTCTTCAAGCAAAACATGTTGAATGAAACAATATAGAAACAGGTAAAAGCTCCAGGGGGAAAACAACGACGTAGTATATCGAATTTTCAAAGTTTGTGAGAAATGATTGAGGATATCATTCTTTCATTTATCTGTAGACCACCTTCTCTGGAGATGTAGAATCACTGTAACAGATCTCAAAGCTATGTGATGACAGCTCTTTAAAGTGTTCATACACATTAATCACTGCTTTAGAAATGAATTTTTAATTGACATAACAGCAAAGAAAAGACTGAGATTCAGAGCATTTAAATATTAAAGCTAGTAGGGATCTTCTTGATCACCTTGTTCGTGCTCTGGTTTTATGGGTATAAAAGCTGAGTTTAGAGAAAATGCACATTCACATGGCCTGGTTGGTAGACTGGAAATAGAACTTGGGTTTCCTAGTTTCAACTTTACTCTTTAGGCTACCTTTGGAAGATGATTCTCAGATCTAAATGAGTAGGCCACAGAGGAATGCTGGGTGGTACAGCTTAGTGACGGTGAAGAGTGTTGTTCAGTTTTTTCCTCTCCAAATTATTATCCAACTGGAATTACCCCCAGGGAACAGAGTTTTCAAAGGAGGAAGCCATATGTAACCAGATCAGCAGGTTTACTTAGAGACCTGACTCGCCCTTTTTTCCCTACCTACATCACTATTAATCTATCTCTTTACTCTTAGTTCTGCTTCTAGATGCTAGTTCCTTCAGGCGTCTGTAGTATTGCTAAGAATGCAAATAATTGTCTGGTTAAGATGTGGTCACTGAGAGATGCTGGAGACCTGACTCGCCCTTTTTTCCCTACCTACATCACTATTAATCTATCTCTTTACTCTTAGTTCTGCTTCTAGATGCTAGTTCCTTCAGGCATCTGTAGTATTGCTAAGAATGCAAATAATTGTCTGGTTAAGATGTGGTCACTGAGAGATGCTAGTTGCATCCCTCCTTTGGGGCTGCCTTTCCCAGATTCTCGTCAGTGTGGTATGAGTGGAAATGATGTGTACAGCTTTTGGGCCACATGCTTCTGCCTTTCCCTCTCTTCTCAGGCTGGAACTTACATGTGGTATTAGTGAGCCAGTTACCACCATTAGAAAAGTGTAATACTTGGGGAATGGTAGAGCAACAAGACAGAAGGGACCTGGCTGACCTTGGGAAAGAGGACTGCTCGTTCTGTCTGCTATGCCTGTTAACAATAACTTGATTTTTTTCTGAGCCATCTTATGTTTAGGTCTCTTTGTTATAGAATTTTATCCTCTATCCCAACTAATATAGAACACTTGAAGCCCTTGAAATTCCAGGAAATGTTAAATATTAACCTTCAAATGGCAGTACTTCTGACTCACAGCTTCGTCTTTGTCCATTCTGTAGTGCAGGAATTTGTAAGTGTACTCACAGATCTGGTGTCTGTTTGTCAGTCTCTCATCTAAACAGAAATGCCAAGACTTGCCCCAATTTCAACACATTATAGACAGGGCCCTAGGTCTTAGTAGTCTTGGCACATTCCTCCTTATTACCTATCTATTTAATTCAGTTCATTGCCTTCGAAGCTACCTTCAGGCTTTCATTTGCTAGAGTTAACCTTTCAAAATGACTGAAGCGGTTTTATGTTTGGGGATTTTTTTTGGGGGGGGGGTGCTATTTCAAATCTTAATAAACTTAAGGGCTCTGCTCTAACTCAGGTTATGTCTTCACTGTATTACTAATCTGGAGGATACTCTGAGCCCTTTATTAGGACAGACCAATTTGAGAGAGCATAGAAAACCAAATAAAAGGACCAAATGCTTTCATTGCCTGAGGATGTTTGCCTTAAAAGAACTGATTCTCTTAGTTATAAGACTGCCAAACCTCTCTGTACCTCATTCTTAATATATCTTTTCCTGTTTTAAACAGAAACATGGAAATTTCAGATTAGAGTAATCCCCACCCCACCCTACTTTTTATTTATACAAAGATACTTCAAAAAGTTCATGGAAAGATTCATATTATCTTTCAATTCTATTTTTCCATGAACTTTTTGAAGTACCCTTGTAGTCCCACTCCCAGAGAAAGTTGCTGCTAATATTTTGGTTCATTTCTTTTTCCTGTAAATTTTTTAGTATATAGTGTAGATCATACTGTATATATAACTTTGTATTTTCATTTAACATAAGCATTTTTCATATTATAAATACTTTAATGGCTGCATAATGCATTGAGTATGCTGTGATTTATGTAACCATTGTGCTCTTACTGCTCATGGGCATTGAGGAGAATTGAAAAGGATGTGAACTTCAGAATATTACTCCTGGATTTAAATCTGGTTCTAACTCATACTAGCAGTATGACAATGCGAAGTCCTTAGCCTCTCTAACCTTTGATTTCTTTGTGAAAATGGCAAAAATGATTTGCATCATTCAGGATTGTGTTAAGCACTCAGCATATTGTCTAGTAGATGAGAGGAACTCATACTGTATTTTACAGTATTTGCGCTATCTACATTTTTCCTGATATACATAATGTTGCAGTGAACGTGTTTGTTCTGCTTTTTTTTTTTTTTTCCTTTTTGTCTTTTTTTTTTCGTGTCCGGCAATGGATCGCAACCCTCAGTGTCGCGCCCGTACCGGACCGGGACCGGCAACGGGATCACAACCCTTGGTGTTGCTCCCACACCTCGCTCAGCCAGTGAGCGGGAACCGGTCTGTATGTGGGATCCGAACCCTTGGTGGGAGCGCCACTGCGCTCCCAAGCGGCGCACTGTAGCAGTGCGCCACCGGGCCAGCCCTCTTTTTGTTTTTTAGATTCCTAGAAACTAGAGTATTAAAGAATCTGAACATTATGAACATGTTTCAGGGTCATTGTAACCAGGTTACTTTCTGAAAGGGTTTACTAGTCAACATTCATACTGACAATATAGGAAGAATTCCATGCAATTTATTTTACAAACTGAATTATAACTTGTCGCACTTTAAGTTTGTTTACATGTTGTCTCTTTATATGGTGTGTAAATTAGTGTTTGTGAGTAGTTGGTGGTTTCACATCTAACATGCAGCTTCCTACTACGTGCCTCTTTACCCCCATGCACTCCCACTCCTGGCCCTACTGCCATCATATAAGATTACAAACAAGGATGTACACTTGTTTTAAATAAGATTGCATTCTGCTTTCTATTTTCATTTTCTTTTTTTTTTTTTTTTTTTAAGGCAGAGTGTATGGGACAATGACTGAGAACTGCCCAGATTTAAAAAAAAAAAAAAAATCCCATCCAATTCTAAACAGGCAAAACCATTTAATCATATTTCTTACCTTCTTCTGATTTAAAAGGGAACTGTGTGCTTTACTGAGCTTTGAATGAGATATGTAAAAGATTAAAGGTTAAATATGAAATGAGATTTGGGGTGGGTTCTCTTATAGTAATTTTATCATTTCTATATAGATGTTGACAATTTCTAAAGTTCCAGGGAATTTTTCCAAGTGACCTTATTTGGGGGAAAAAGGAATATTTTTTAGAAGGGAAAAAATGAAGTGGAACAGGAAGGAAAGGGAGGGATACTATTTTGCTACTCCAAAGTAATTGATAGAGGATTCCTTTGGAGGGAGGAGTGGAGGGGGAATTTTTGCTGTTGTTTTCCGTTCTGTTGCTTTAAATAATTACCTTTCATTTAAAATCATCTAAAGCTCTTGTTTTTTTGATAGAGAGTTGACTCTTCCTGGTCAAAAGTATTGAGGGGAATTTGAAAGAACTTAGAGTCAGGGAGGCCTGGATTTGATCCCAACAGTAGTTACTGACTTCTATTTTGCTGTATCACATGCAGAGATCATTAGTTCTAAGGTGGGAATCAGGAATCTGCATTTTAACGAATTCCTCAGATGATTGCATGCATGCAGATGGACCTTGAACCACAGTTTGAGAAATGGCTCTTAAAACTTCCATTTTCACCGCAGTCTCTCACCTGAAGGCTCAGGCACAATGATTCAAAAGGACACTGGAGAGACAGAAGCTTACTGTACTAGACATTTTTCTTTCCCTGGTCCACTGCCTTTGGACCAAAGATGTCCATCTTGGTTCTCTTTCTTTAGGTGAGTGATTCTCAACCTCAGCTGCACATTAGGATCACCTGAGGTGCTTTAGCAGCATATACCGGTATCTACACTTTACCTCCAGAAATTCTTGTTTAATTATCCTGGGATAGGGCCTGGGTACTCCAGGTGATGCGAATGTGGTGCCAGGGTTGAGAGCAGTTGCTTTAAACTGAGCCTGACTCTGGATGTTTCTCGGTCCTGTTGCAAATCATTGTGTGCTCTCTGCATATGCCCCAGTAATATATGTCTTAAGGTTAAATATAGTTTAGGCTCAAACTGGAACTTTGCTATAGTATTCTGCAGTGGAGATTACTATTGTAGAGAAAAACTGATAAAAGTAGTACCACATGTCATTTCTGAGAAACTAGTAAGATTATTTTAAAAATAGATTTTGTAGCCAGATGAGTTTAATTCCCTTCCAAATAGTCACTTTGGAGGTTTAGACAAGTTTTTTAAGAATGCTTCAATTTTTCAAAACCCATCTGGCCTTTTTTTTCTTTTCTTTTCGTTTTAGACCTTGCCACTTTGTTTTTATTTAAAACATTGCCATTGCTTTCGACATAGTCACTTTACAGGTCTCTGGAAACCACTGGCTCAACCCAATATTTTACCTCCTCTTGCCTCCCCAGCTTGGTAAATAATTCTGTTCACCAGAAAAGGCTCTGGTTGGTTGTTAGTTTTCTTATATTGAGTTCCAATTAAAGGAAAAATATTTGCTACTGACAAAGTAGGACTTTGAAGAGGCAGCCAGAAGATGCGTCTCTGCAGGGTGATAACTGGATGTTAAGGTCTTCCCAGTTTTTTGTGATAGGTGAGGGTCTCAAGGAAGAGAATCTGGGGTGGAAAATTCTGATCAGAATGGGAGGTTGGAGTCAGGAGATAGAAGGCTAGTAGGAACAAGGTCAGTTGAGTGTTGGAGTAATGATGTCTGATAAGGAGTTTTGGTTTTCCTTTTCTGTGATTCTCTTACCTTGAAATGTTTGCTATCTAGTGTTAGCAAATAGATATGTTAGTATAATTTGGACATTAAAAGGGAAGGCTCTTTCCATGTTTAGACAAGGTGATCTTAGAGGATTTGGGAACTGGTTAGGACCCTGTTCTGTGGGAAATTGTTACATAACGGCAGGAGGGGACAAGAAAACTCTCTGGAGCGGTAGTCTAAGAATTCTTTGACATATTTGGGAAAGAATTGGCTAACCTACAGTCACACAGGCTGAAAGCTTGAGGTATTTTGTTTGGCTCTAATTTGGAGACATTGGATTATACCCATATCATGAAATACTGTTCACTTAAAATATCAGTGTTAGTTCTATTGGTTGTAATAACAAACTCTATCATATCCTTCCATCTGTGTATTGTTATTCATTTTCCCACTGTTGTTGGCTCACGACCAGCTCACAACCCAGCACCGAGAGAAAGTAACACAAATGCAGTAAGGCCTATCCACCCCAGCTGCTGTGGGTTTGTGGTTTATCATTTTCCAGTCCAGTGCACCAGGTGGCGCCAATGTCACATTGTGTATACTCACAAAGAACATTTGTGTGGGTATATTTTTACCACTTGGGGTCACTTAAGGATTACCTAACTTCCTTTTTTTCTTCTAAGCAAATCACAAATTCAAAGGAATTATTTTCATTACATTTGTCAGAGGCTGTGTCCTTTTTTTCTGGATCCTGAAGGCCAAAAATGTGCATTAGGGTTTTTTTGTGTGTGAGTTGGCTCCACACAGTTTGTGATCTTGTCACAAAGCACTTACATGACCAGGGCACTGGCTTTCTCCTGGGCTCAGCATTGGGGACTTCTCTGTACAAAGAACTTCTACACATGTCAAAATTGTACTTATGCTAATTGCTATGCTCATTAACATCTCCAGAACTCGGAATGCTTTTTCTCAGTCAATTCCTTTGATTCTGCCTGTCTCTAAAAGCCTAGATCTGAATGAAATGAGGTGCAGTATCATGTTAACAAATCTCTGACACCTACTAGTCATCCTGCCACTTATACAGCTGATCCTAGGAATTATGGCATTGCCCTTTGAGAGCTTGATGGAGATTTGTGGAGTCACCTGTGGGTGGGTATGGGTGGGGGTGAAGGCAGGATGTATGGGTGTAGACAGCCCAAATAATGACCCTAGTCACTTCAGATAGTCATGGCTACTTATTTGAAAAGGCCAAATGATAATTGGACACCCCAAGTGACAGTCTCTGGGAATCTCCCTGATGGCCAGGTGGCTGCATGGGGTTGTAGATTAAGAGATACCTGACTAGCAAACAACCAGACATGATCTGTCCTCTGCCTTCTGCTTTCCTCCAGAGAATACCATCTTGCAGGACGGAAACAGGAGGAGACTTGAGTCACACTATTCAAAAACAGCTTCTTCTAGTAGAATTTATACCTATGACAGGAACTCATTTGGCTTTTGCCACTTGAAGTTTATAATTAACCCATGTCAACCCCCATTCAAGAACCTGCGATGGACCTTTATTACCTTCATCAAATCCAGGGTAACTTGGGTACTTATGGCCCTCTAAGATTTGGTCCCAGCTTTCCTGTTCTTATTTCTCTTATTCCTCAATTCCTTTCAAACCTGGTCTTCTCACTCCCCTCTCTAGGTGATAATAATTGATAACGTTTCTTGACCCTTCACTGTATCAGGTACTGTTCTAAATGTTTGCCCATCTTAATTCTCACAGTAACCCTAGAAGATAGGTTCTATCAGTGTTTCCATTTCATAGATGAGGAAACAAGCACCATGAGGTTACTGATGTGCTTAGGATCACATGGCTAGTAAGGAGTAGAGTCAGAGTTTGAATCCAGGCATTTCCCCACCACTCCTTGCTCATTCTTACTGCTGCCTCCTGCTGGAAGACCTTCCCACCTTCCCTCTGCCTGTCGGGAGTCTACCCATCCTCCTTTGTGGGGGCATGAGAACACCATGCTTTTGAATACCAACTATGAGCCAGATATTTTATATTCTGTCTCATGTAAGAGCCAATGTTATCATTTTTGCAAACAAGGAATCCAAAACCCAAAGAGGGAAGTCCAAGTCCCACAGGTTGAGTTTGTGAGGCCCCAGAGCCTGTGCTTTTCTGCTCTGCTGCTCTGTCCCCAGGAAAGCCTTCTAGCACATTACTCTTTGTCTTGCCCTTATACTTTATAATGCAGCTCTTAATTTTTAAAAACTGTTTTGCCACTCTTTTTCCCCCCTCTATGGTTTCAGGTGGATCAAAGTCTCTTCCAGTGAAGTGTTTCTGGGCAACACTTCCTTTTATCTCCCTACAGTGTGCACAGTGGGCATATAACAAATACTATTGATTAGCTTATTTTTCATTCAATGCGGAGAGTCTATCAACTTACATGACAACAAGGAAAATTCTTTGGAGACTGAGACCCAAAACAGAATGGTACCTAGTTACTTCTAATCCTGAATAAGAATCATTATTCCATGGTCTCATCCAGGACAGAATAGAAGACCAAGACCATTTTCAATAGGAAACTATAACTTTTAACTTCTTTGAGAAAACCTTGACCAAAATCCGAGCATGATTTTGAGCATATGGGCCCAAAGCTCCAATTTGCTATGGCTGAGATTTCAGTGTTATGGTGGACCGACACTTGCACAGAAATATGTGAATTCATCGTAGTTATTTTTGCAGCATTGCAGTTGGCACACTTCCAAGTCAAGAACTTTCTGCCTTTGCAGTTCTCAGTTATTTGAGGCTGGATGACTCACTTTGTGTAACATCCTCTTCTTTTCCTCCTTTTCCTCCTCTGGGCTCCCTCCCACCTGAGAGGATTGGCAGGGGCAGGGAGGGTTATGAAACTGAAGCCTCTGTTGATGGCTTCTTTTCAGTTTGTTACCATTCTGTCAAGAAGCCTCCTGACCTCTTCTTCTCTTTCCCCCACCAGGCTGGTCACTTCCCTCTTCTGTGTCCTCCAAACCTTTTGTTTCTTTTTTCATTGTAGTGTTTTTCTATATTTTTACTTATACCTGCTTATATAGCAGTGCCTCTTGCTGGATAGAGTAGGGTGTTTAGAGCAATTCTGGTTTCAGAATCCCCAGTACACAGTGCAGGGTCTGGCCCATAGAGAGTAATTTAGTAAACATTGTTGAGTTGGAAGGAAGGAAGGATGATGGATGAATGAATTATCACAAGAAACTTCTATGAAGGAATTTTAGACATCAGCTAGCATAATTAGGATGAGAAGTTGGGATTTGTTAGTTTTTATTTTTTGGGCAGCAGATCCGCATAATCTCAAAATTAGGCCACAAAAGCAGACAGACTCTGAGCCTCATCTTTCTCTTTAAGAAGGGTTTGTGTGTTTCAGACTGAAGCTATGGTGCTTAACCCAGAACCACCTGGTTATGTTAGGAGGAAATCTTCCTCACCTTCACTGTCATTCTGAGACACAGCAACAACATCCACTGTGTGGCAGGCTGTGCCTTGGTGCTTTACCTTTATCTCTACTCTTCTGTAAGGCAAGAATAATTATTTTCCTTTAAGGAAACAGAGGTCAAAGAGATGAGGTAACAGTTGGACAATAATAATTGGAGACTTCAATATCCCACTTTCAATAATGGGTGGAACAACTAGGCAGAAGATCAATAAGAAAATAGAATACTTGAACAACACTATAAACTGACTAGACTAAGCAGACATCTATAGATTACACCACCCAACAGCAGCATAATACGCTTTCTTCCCAAGTGCACATGAAACATTCTTCAGGATAGACCTCATGCTAGGTCAAAAAAAAGCCTCGTTACATTTGAAAGGATTGAAATCATACAAAATATGGTCTTCAACCACAATGGAGTGAAATTAGAAATCAATAACAGAGGACTTTGGGAAATCCATGTGGAACTTAAACAGCACACTATTAACCAATCAGTCAAAGAAGAAATCACAAGGGAAATTAGAAAATACTTTTGAGGTTAATGAAAACGGAAAAAGAAATCATATGGGATGTAGGTAAAGCAGTGCTTAGAGGGAAATTTATAGCTGTGAATGACTATATTAAAAAGGAGGAAAGATCTGAAATCAATAACCTAACTTTCCACCATAAGGCAATGAGGGAATTAAAAGAACAAACTAAACCTGAAGCATGCAGAAAGGAGGAAATAATAAAAATTAGAGCAAATATTAATGAAATAGAGAATGGAAAAACCATAAAGAAAATCAACAGGACCAAAGGTTGGTATTTTGAGAAGATCAACAAAGCTGACAAACCTTTAGCTAGAAAGACGTGAGGTAATTTTCCCAAAGCGACTTCAAGAGAAAAGGGGAGAGCCAAGATTCCAAAGTAGGGTTGTCTGAAGTCAAAGCTCAGGGTGTGGATCTGTCTCTCCACCTAGACAGTGAGTGTCTCAAGGATCAGGAGCTTGTCCTACTCAGCTGTACATCCCCAGGGCTTTGCTGTGTGCCTGGCACACGTAGGGGCTCAGGAAATGTTTGCTGAACTAAAACGAAAAGTAAGCCTCCCCCCACCCTTAGCAGCCATCTGTGTGAGATGATAAATTATGCTTCCAATGTAGATTGGGCTGAATTGCACTATTTCTGATGAGAAAAGCTGAAAACAGCAAACTGCTTATCCTTAAAAATAAATGTTTCAGCTTCAGAGATTTGGTCCAGAAATGAACCGTATTAGAGCTCAAGCCCTGAGATTGAGTTTATTACCCTACAGCCAGGGGCGATGGAGTTTCTGACTGAAGAGAGAAACTCGATCACCTTGACCTGGACCCTGAGTATGTGCTCATCTGCCCTGTCCCCCATCCTGGGCCCAGAGGCTGATACTACTCACAGGGAGGGCTGGCCCCACTCAGTGGGAACAGCTGGTCCTAGGGAGCCCAAGATGCTGTCCCCAGACTGACACGTTAGGAACAAGGGTTCGTTCGGCAATGGCTCCCCAGCTGAGCCAGACCAAGCTCCATGTGGTCTTTAGCTATGTGACATTTTATAAGGGGTGAAATATAAAGAATGTGGACTTTAACTCAATCCTAAAATGCTGGGAGGAGAAGGTGATCCCAGGTAGATTATATAGCAGGCTGCTACACACATTTAGGCTGGAGTGACATGGCCACCTGTCTGGGGGACAGGAGAGGAGACAGGGCCTTCACAAATGACATTTCTTCTGGGTCTCACAATGGCTCTGTGAGGAAGGCACGGCAGACGATTTGCCCATATTTCAGAAGGACTAGATGAGGCCCCTAGAATTTGCCCCAGGACTATTGGCTGGCAGGAAAATGAATCCTGTTTTTTGGACAGCCATGTGTTTCTGGCACACCCCCTGCCTCTTAGGAGGCCACTTTCAGGACTCTGGATTTATGAGTTTCCCACGAAGAATACGTGTGTGGTGCAGTGCGGGGTGCAGGTGTCATGCACATTCGTGTGTGGTTCTCCCTGGCCTGTATGCGACGGCTTCTTTTTTCTTTCCTTAATTTAAAGGTGACTCTTCTGGAAGCCCCAAATGTGGAATTGACCCTAAATTGAAAAGATCTTTTTAGGACAAGAGCTTTGTTCTTGTGAATTTTCTGCCTCACCAACCATGGGGAATGTGAGCTGGGAGGAAAGCCTGCTAAAGGCTTTCATTTCAGGGGGGCCAAGGAGCTGTTCTGAAGGAGCAAAGTCTCCTCATTCTCTTGGTCTTTTGATCCACTCCGGCTCGGTGTCAGGAAGACATGGAGGAGTCACTCTGATCACCCAGAGCCCTCCCACTGCTGTTGAGGGAGCATGATGATCGGGAGAGGGGGTTGGAATTAAAAATAAATTTACATTTAACTCTACTTTAAAATTAACTACCTCTATATTTCATACCATAAAATCCATAAAATAATACTTTTTTTCTCAAAGTGATGAACTGGCACTTGGATTTTAACCAGTTGTAAAACACCTCTCTCTTCTCTTTCCTCTACCCATGTCTCCTACTGTATGCCACCACTATATCTGGCACACAGGCACTCTTCAAAATGTTGGACAGATTTAAAAATTTCATTTTACAATTAGAATAAAAGAAAGAACTAGCAATGAATATTAATATAACAATTTGGTGATATAGTGCAGTTCGGATTAAGTTCAATTACCTACAGCAGTGTACTCAAAATAATGGTGGCTCAAACACAAAAAGGATTTATTGTTGTTTTAATATGAAAAAAGTGTGGAGGCAGGCAGTCCGGAGCTGATAAAGTCAGTCCTCCGTCATTAGATATCCAGGTTCCTTTTAGTTTACTTCTCTGCCTTACTTAGCTCATGGCATCCATCCTCCAAGATGGCCCTTAGCTTGCTGCGGGAGCTCTAGCCATCACATCCGCATTAAGGACAGCATAAAAAAAGGGTGAGCCAAACAGAGCTCCCTAACTGGTTGTCTACCTTTTAAAGAGTCTTCCCAGAAGTCTGATGTAACAACTTCTATTTACAGCTCATTAGCCAGAACTTGGGGCCACAACTCCTCAAGGGAGGCTAGAACACGTCGCGTTTTCCCTCTTGAATCTAGGAATACTGGGGTTCTGTGTCTAAGCCAGAATGGAGAGTTGGATGTTGCAGAGGACGCTAAAGGTCTCTGCAGCACACGTGTTATGTGTCTGATGGCAGGTCATGTGAATCCATGTCCATGCATGCACATTTATCTCACCAATTTTGCTCGTTCATTAGTCATTTACTCTTCATCTATCTGCTTGGCCAAGCACTGGACTGGGTGCCACATGTACACACATGGATAAGAAATATCCAGATCCTTTCCCTCCTAATGTGTGGGAGATAGATAAGTAGAGAAAGTACAAGTGAGAGCCACAGTGTGATGATGGAGAGAGCACAGAGGACCAGAGCACCTGGTGACCCAGGTGAGCCCGGCCTAGGGGTTCAGGGAAGGCTTCTAGGTAGAGGTGACATTGGTGAACCTTGAAAGATGACTAGCAGTTAGTATTTCAAGATAGAAATGCTGACTTATTTAAGCAGGTGTGTGTTAACTAGTCCCCTATACCAGCATGCACTATGACAAAAAAAAAATCCTTGGAATGACTCTCTGAGCAATTCCTGCTTCACTAAGATGATATGAAAGGAAAAGGAGAGACTTAGATATGCAGCACGTAGGTACCTTCAGATTACAAGTGACAGGAAATCCAACTCAAATTGGCTTAAGCAAAAAGGGAGTGTATCAGCCCATATAACGAAAAAGCCCAGACTCCTAGTGACCTCAGATGGGACTTTATGGGGGAGTGCACATTATGGCAATGGGACGTGGTTTCTCTGCATTGCTTGGCTCTGCTGTTCTCTGTGTTGGCTTCATTCTCGGGCTGCATACAGTGACCCCTGACAGTCCCAGGCTTGGAGCCTCTGAGGCCTGAAAAAACAGACAGCTGCTCTTGTTTAAGACCCAGGATATATGCTGACAATTTAAACAGTTTGGATCATAAGCCCACTCATGACCAATCACTCTGGCTGAGGGGTTTGTTGCACAATTGGACAGACCTAGGTCATAGGCTCACTCCATCCCTAGGGCTGAGAGCCCTGCTGGAAACTAATGGGGTGAGGAAGGAAGATAGCCCCCCAAGGGAATTTGGAGTGCTGTGGTTAGAAGAAAGGGATGTGGAGACTGGGTGCAAATATCCACCACAGGTAGGTATCAGTAGGAAAGGAAAGTTTTGCTGTGGGCATTTACTGATGAAAATGATGTGGTTCAAAGAGGTTAGATAAATTATCTAGGATCCACAGTGGGCGAGTGGCAAGTTGTGATTTGAGACCTGATTTTTTTGACTGCAAAGCTTATGCTCTTTTGCTAGCCACGGTGGGTCCCATTCAGTCCCATGGCTTTGCAGTAGAGGCTGACCTGCCTGGATTCAATTAAGTTTTTTACCAGGGCAGCCATGGTCAGCCAACTCCTGGAATAATATGAGACACTCGATAACATCATTTTTTTTGAATGAATAAATGATAACTCTGTCCTCATCTGTGCTGGAAACTGTTGTGTGGGGTGTGGGGTTTAAAATCACTAGTATGTTTGAACTCCATAAAGTCACAAGAGAAACAGGAAAAATGAAATTTGTCCACTCTTTCAAGAACAATGGCAATGGCTCGACACTCTGAATTGTCAGCAATGATACTTTGACTTCTTTCTGAAGTTCATTTTAGACGTGGTGCTCAGCAGGGTCATGACAGGTGCTGATGAGGAGTTGTTGGACCAGAGGACCAGCACAACTGGAAGTTTCATCACATATTTTAATGTCCTGGGCTTTGGCCTTCACATGGCAGTCCCTAGACAAGTGGCACTGCTTGCTCACATGGCTGCCAAGTCCCAGCTCAGATGTGGCATCCAGGGCCCTATGTGATGCTGTTGCTGGCCCCTGCTCACCTCCCACTCGTTGGTCATTCAGTAAATATTTTTTAAAAACCTACTGTGTGTCCAGCAATTCCACTTCTGAGAAACTAATTGAAACCAGGGACTCAAACATATTTGAACACCAGTGTTCACAACAGCATTATTCAATACAATATATACAATAGCCAAAAGGTGGAAACAACCTAAATGTCCATTGACAGTTGAATGGATAAGCAAAATGTGGTATATCCATACAGTGGAATATTATTCAGCCATAAAAAGGAAGGAAATTCTGACACAAGCACACCATCAATGAACTTTGAGGGCATTGTGCTGAGTGAAATAAGCCAGACACAGAAGGACAAAGGCTGAGTCATTCCACTTATATGAGGTCGCTAGAGCAGTCAAAGTCAAAGAGACAGAAAGTAGTATGGTGGTTGCTAAGGGCTGGGGGAGGCAGAAATGGGAAATTATTGTTTCATTCATGGGCACAGAGTTTCTGTTTGGGATAATGAAATGGTTCTGAAGATGACAGTGGTGACGGCTGCACAATATTGCAAATGTATTTAATACCACTGAATTTTACACATAAAAATAGTTTAAATGATTAAAAGAAGTTCTAAGAATAAAAAGCAAATTTAAAACAGAAAAGAAAAGAACAATTGCGATGAAATTGATGGTGCTGATGGTTGTACATGTCTGTGAATCGCTAATAACCATTGATTGTACACTTGGAATGAGTGAACTGTATAGATGTGAGTTACATCTCAAAGAACAATTGCGATGAAATTGATGGTGCTGATGGTTGTACATGTCTGTGAATCTGCTAATAACCATTGATTGTACACTTGGAATGAGTGAACTGTATAGATGTGAGTTACATCTCAATAAAACTGTTACTTAAAAAAACCCACTGTGTGCTAGGCACTGTGCCAGGTGGTGGTCAGCTAGGCCCAGCACACTCGATTCCTCTGGGATTTGGAATTTTCTTTGGAGATAAGTTAAGGCAGTCCCTCTAACCTAAAAATACCCACTAAGTGGCAAATATACCACCCAGTAGCAATTGCACCCTTGGTGTGGGGACCTGTCCCAGGATGCTGGCACTGGTGAGAAGTCAAGAAGGACAAGATTTACGTCATCAGGAGCTGGACGATGCTGTAGGGAAGAATGAATGTATGTCTTTGGGGGTGGGATGGGAGTGACTTTGACACATGGAGACCCAGAGACTGGTGGTTCTGCTCAGAGAAGCCATTGAAATGGGCTTTAGAATCTAGAGGAAGAAAAAGCTAGGCTGACTAGTGCCTCAGTTTCCCCATTGGACAAAACGACCTAAACGGTCTAACCTACCAATTTATTTACTTATTTGTCTTTTATGATTTTGGTCAGCTCAAGGCCTGTGGCCAAAGCACACACCATGTACTCAGGCCCTAAGATTCCTAAATGTGGAGCTGAGAGACCACTGGTTCCCTTCAGAAAAGGTCTCCAATGTCGGTGGGCTATCCCAGTACAGTCCACCTGGCTTCCTGCTGCTGCGCTCAGACTCCCGCCTACTCCTGGGGAGAGAGACACCCCTTCCCCAGGCTCGGGACAGAGCCTCCCTCCATGCGGGGCATTTTGCAGGGACAGACCTCAGAGTGATTCCGTGAGAGCCTGCATCCCAGCCTGCCTGCAGGGACCTCCCCTCTGTGTGGCCTGGCACACAGAAGGCACCAGAGAAAATTTTCAGGGCATTGTTGAACACACTGGGAAAGGGATGTTCTAAGAGAATTGGCTGAGGAGGAATGAGAGCGGTGACAGGAGGTTAGAGGGGCCACCTCTCCTATCCCACCCCGTTCTCGGTGCCTTGCCCGGCAGCCCTGGCTGGCCCTACATTTGGAGCGTGGGCTGCACTTCTCCTACTGTGGGAAGCGCTGCATCTCAGCTTGTCCTTGGCGCCGGGCTCCTGCTTGCTTGATCCAAACAGCTAATCCAGGCACCATGTTTCTATAGCCAGTGCCAAGGCCCTGCCCAGGCGGCCCCCTGCAAGGCTCCAGCCGCCCTTGGGATCAGCACAGGATGCCCTGGCAGACCAGAAACAGGATACTCGGCAGGGACCCCTTAGAGAAGACAAGGGCCAGGAAATGCTTCTTCCTGCTGCAGGGACAGCTCCATGACCTGGAAAGGTGTGAGCCAAAATGCTCGTGTTTCTACGGTGACATCACCTCTGGTGGGAATCGGAGGCTCTGCACCTTGAACTCACCAATGTGCATAGTCTGTATTGTCACAAGGGAGACTGGCAGCTGACGATTTTCTCCATCTGGAAAGGAGGCACATCTCCTGTTGGAGCCCATGCACTTCACCATGGGAAGAGTTCATATAACCATGGAATCTCAAAAATGCAGGAAAAAAGAGAGGGTTAACTCTCCACCCTGGGTAGGACACCCTCTCCAGCCTTCCAAGGGGCGTGTGCTTGTCCCCATCCCACGCTTCCAGCGGGGGCACGCTCATATCTCACAAGGCCGTGATTGCACAGCACAGCTGGGCCAATCCTAACACCGTGGGTTTCTGTCATTTCTGTCCTGCTCCCTGCAAAACCAGATGAGTCTCTAATGTCCCATGAAGTCCTTCAAAAATACGTCCCATGGGGCTGATCTTCCACAGACTAAAGAGCCCCTTCAACTCTGTCGTTTTAACATGCCTTCCAGGCCCTTGTCATCCCAGTCACTCTGCTTTGAATATGTTCAAAATGATAAAAGTTGGAACCCAGGACCAACCCAATGCTCTCAGTAGGGTCTGGCTTGTGTGGAATGAAGCAGGGTCCTCATCTCCAGGGACCTGGACATTAACTTCTATTGATATAGCCTGTGGTGGCCTTAAGTCCTGGTAGCTGTCAAGTCTTAGGAGAAGCTCAGCTACCTGCTCCCCCCCCCCCCCCCCCCCCCCCCCCCCCCCCCCCCCCCCCCCCCCCCCCCCCCCCCCCCCCCCCCCCCCCCCCCCCCCCCCCCCCCCCCCCCCCCCCCCCCCCCCCCCCCCCCCCCCCCCCCCCCCCCCCCCCCCCCCCCCCCCCCCCCCCCCCCCCCCCCCCCCCCCCCCCCCCCCCCCCCCCCCCCCCCCCCCCCCCCCCCCCCCCCCCCCCCCCCCCCCCCCCCCCCCCCCCCCCCCCCCCCCCCCCCCCCCCCTGCAGCTTTCTTGCTAAAGATGACCATGCTGATTCCAGCACATCAGAATTTCCATGGCTCTGATTCTTTCTTTCCACTGTTTTGTTTTTCAACTCACCAAGAACAATGGTCACCCTCCCGCCCCCCCAGTTTCTGACCACCTGATGTTTAGGCTAATGCCTCATCTTTCCTGGGAAATGCCAGCAGTCGTGGAGCCTGAGCAGTGGGACACACGTTGAAGAGGTACCTCCTGCTGGGAGACGGGAGGTCAGGGCTGCCGAGGCTCTGGCGCCCCGTGCCCCTCCTTTCCATCCTGTCCCTCAGAGCCTGTGTCACCTTCTTATTGCTACATAGGATGTGAATTTGCTTCTCTCATGCTGTGCGTGCGCGCTCTCTTGCTTGCTCTCTTTTCCTTCGTATTTTAGTTTGTCTCTCCCTGCTCAGTTGCACATTCTTTCTGTTGCCCATTCACTTATCAGGTGGTCTTTGTGCCGAGCACTTTGCTAGTGCTTGAAGGCAGGGCTGAGTCTTTCTCTTTACTTTATCACCTCCAAACACTTGCTGCATGGAGGGGGACATATTCAGAGACATTAGCAACTCAGGGGGAAGGACGGAAAGCTGGGACGTCTGACCCAAGAGGGCCAGGCCCAACCGTCCAGCCCCATCACCTCTGGTCACCAGGAAATGAAGGGCAGACTCAGGTTTGGCCACCACTGGGCTATGAACGAATGGACAGGGACTCCATGCTTAGGACTGATGTGCCCTCCCGGACATGCTGCGTCCTGCACGAGTGTGCCCAGCCAAGGAGATGGGCCCCATCACCTCTGGTCACCAGGAAATGAAGGGCAGACTCAGGCTTGGCCACCACTGGGCTATGAACGAATGGACAGGGACTCCATGCTCAGGACTGATGTGCCCTCCCGGACATGCTGCGTCCTGCACGAGTGTGCCCAGCCAAGGAGATGGAAGTGGGAGCGAATTCCTCCCAGAGCGAGGTGGGGGTGGGGAGCTTCTGGTTTTCACCAAATGGGCTAGAAGGGCCCTGTTATCTTTCATCCAATTGTGCAGGCCCTGATTTCATAGTTTGTGGTGGTTTTGCAGCACCTGCTTTGCCAGTGCTGTTATTCCTTCCCTTTTTTCCTCTTTAAAAAAGCTTAACTTCCCAGGCGGTATTCCTGCCATCTCTCAGGCTTTCCTTGGTGAATTTCTCCTGCTCCTGTAAATTGCTTTCTTAGGCATTAAATAAACGATGATTGTGGAGAACTCTCGCCAGGTGAGATGGATGCTTCAGGGGGAGCCGCTCTCCAGCCTGAGGTCTGAGGAGCTTTACCTGGGTTTTCCCGCCCTTCCTTGTCCTCCTTCCTGCTGCCTGTGTTTGGCCCAGAAGGTTAAGTCACACAGCAGGTGTGGGCAGAGGTAGACCCGCAAGTCCCTTCTCCAGCCCCGGCTTGGGCTCCTCTTCCAGCGCTGCTGCCTCCTGTGCTAGCTGGTGGCCATGGTTCTCAGCAGTGTCACTCACAGATTGCCACGTGGGGGGAAAGTTCCCTGAAACCCCACTTCATTGAACTAGTGCAGACTTGAAGCACGGCCAATGTTTAGGGAATCGGGCTATTGCAGCAGGACCCGTTTTCCTGGCTAAATAACAACAAAAATTATAGGGACTTTTTATTGAGTGCCTTTTCTAAACCACGAACTCTGGACTCATTGTCTATTTTTATTGACCCTAAACCTCTTCAAGGTAGCTTATACCACCTTTACTTTATAAATAAGGAAATGGAGACTCAGAGAACTTACATAGAATGTCCCAGAGTCTCACGCCTGGTAAATTATGGGCCTGGGATTAGAACTTTGGTGTCTCTGACTCAGGGCTCATGTTCTTTCTGCTACACTGCTCTGCCTCCTGGAAATAATACGACGAACATCCTTCCTCCCCCCAGTGCTGCCCCTTCTGCCTGCCCAATAAGTCAGGCCGTGTCCCAAGGTGCATCCCTGTCAGGCCAAGCCAGCCGTGGTCTGGTAACGGGAGCCCTGTGACTGGGGGTGGGATGGACGCACTAATGCACTCAGGCCCCAGGCCAGAGATCAAACAGGCCAGCAGAGAGAGATGTAAATCACCCCTCAAAGAGAAATAGTTCCAAATGACCAGTGAACTCAAAGATTCCCACAGACATCCAATACCAGCCTCCGTGCCTCCCTGGTGCCCGGGTGTGGGGTCCCAGCGCATCCTGCGAACCAGGCTCGCCAAAGCCTCACGGGCCTCCTCTTCCCATTTAGGATTCTTCTGCAGCCAAGCCCTGGATTGGGGTCCCTGCAGGAATTAACACTCACACACTGTTAACAGAATGGTGTAGAGTAAGGTGATCCCAGATTCAAAACTTCCAGCCACTTCCTGGTGAAGTGACATGAGAAAGTCACTTAACCACCTTGAGTAGCTCTTCCATTTGTAATATAGGGAAGAAAGTGATCACCTCGTGCTGGTGCTGGGAGATTAAGATGAGATAGTGCGTGAAACCACTGATGTAAGGCTCACACTAGAAGATGCCGGTTCCTTTCCCCTCTCTAGCCCTCCACAAAATGTTTTTATAACCGTTATCTCATTTACATTTCCTAACCTTCAGCAAAAGGGGTATTATTATCTACATCCTTTGAGGAGTTAGAGAGTTTCCATGGTTAAGCCAAGAACACTTGTCAGGACGTAAACCTGGTTCCACCCGGCCCCAAATTCGCTTTTCTCTTCTTCATGAGTTACTTCGGCTCTAGGAGATTTATGCCCTAAGATTACTAATAAGCCTCCAGCCAGTTTTTTTGCCCCTAAAGTGATAGCATTGGTAGTGATGCCTCATGCTTTGAATTCCCTAGTTGTTTGAAGAGACTGAGGACAAATACACTCTGCAGAGGTAAAGAGAGTTCTTGAAAGGAGACAGTGACCCTGACAGCCAGCAACCCATCACTGCCTGTCCTGGGTCCCTCTGAGAAGTATGGTAGAAGCTGTCATGGGACTTTTCTCCCGGCCCTTTGGTGACATGGCGGTGGCTGCAGATTGGGCAGCCGGCAGTTGCAGCCTTCTCTGGTATTCCTTATTGAGGCGACTGCACGAATAAGCCTTGGGGAGCCCCTGGCCCCTCCATAGCCTTCACACTTCCTTGTCACCACCCCAACAGCTCTGAACACCTAGTTCTGTGGGAACTGGAGCCATGGGCCCTGCTGGCAGGGAAGCCAGGCATCCCCAGCAGACCCTTCCTCACCCCTGGGGCCTGCTTCTCATCTCCCAGCGCCGTGGGCGGCAACCCCCATCCTGTGAAAGCCGAGGAGAGAGGAATGTCACATGAAAGGTGCCCGAGGAGGCCTGGCCAGTGTCAGGCCACCAAATGGCAGGTGCCAGGTGGTTAGCATTAATGGAATTGCCGTGGGGGTTGAGGGCCTTGACTCCGGAGGTTTATGGGAGGGAGCGGTTGCTGACTCTGACAGCCCCTTGGCTGTGGTCACCAAGGAAAACCTGTGACCTCTCCTCTACCATGCCCTCCTTGCCTGCCCTCTGCTGTGATGCTGGCTTAAGGGACATCACTTCTCATGTGCACTGTCCTCAAGCCTCCCTGGCCAGTCTCCCTCCACTCTGCCACCGTGCTTTTCCAGAAACACAAGTATGACCTTGTTTAAGCCCTGCAATAGCTGCTCATGACCCCCAAGCTCTTTGGCCCGGCGTGGTGGCTTCCAGTGCTCGGCTTGCCTGTCCCCTCTCTCTAGTGAGTTCTGAAATGTCCACTAATCTCCTGCTCTCAGCACATAACTCTTACAGCACTTAACACACTAAATGATCGAAGGGAAGGAAAGTGTGTCCGAGTTGTTCTTGCCTGCTTGGCCAGGAGCCCACACTAGGGTGAGGTGTGTGGCTCCCCTTCCTCCTTGGGCTGCGATTCCTGAATCAAGCAGAAGCCACGGGAGGAAGGTGCAGGTCAGGTGTGGTTAGACCTGGAGGGAAAGGACAAGTGTGCCTGGGCATCCATAATTATCAGGACATATTAGCTGGAGGCACCCTTTTGTCTCCCCTTGAATGAATAGAATGTTTTAGATTCAGTCATAATCCCTGACAACGCGATATTTATGAGGTTTTATTATATTGTCTACTCTGGAATTTTTTTGACCTTTTCCAAAATATGAAGTAAAGGAGCAAATAACCCAGCAATAACAATAAAAGCTCTCCTAGGGCTGTCTATCCCCCAACTTGAAATGAACCTGCTTTTATTCAGATTTCATCCCCATTTCTACAAAATAAAGCCCAACCCCCACAGCCTGATTTTAATGCTCTTTGCATCTCAGATTTCCTTTATTTCACTGATTGTGTCCCACTGTGACAGTCCCAGGCCCTACCCTCTGGCCTCCCTGGACACTTTGCTGTCCTAATCTCATGTCATACTTTCCTTCCTCCCAGCCTTTGCTCTCGCCAAAGGCAGGTGGACAAATGATATGATCTGGCAGGACCTGGAAAGGCTTCCTGGAGATGGTTCATTGAGGTGAGTTTTGAAGGTGCCACAGTAATACCCACGCCCAAAATCTGAGAAGTGGAAAGAAGCTGGGGATGAGGGCAGGGGCCAGATCACCAAAGGCCAGTGGTGCCTCAGTTCTCAGGCGGTGGGAGTCACCTGGGCAGTGGCAAAGTAGTTTTAAAGCAAGAACGAGCCACCTTCAACTTTAAGTTCATGCTGACAACTCTACAGATAATGAAATTAGAGAAGAATAGATGGGAGAGAAAAATTAGGGACAATGACAAGAGTCCAGGTGTGCGGTAATGAAGGAGGAATTCAAGGAATATTTAGGAACCATAATCAGCTGGATTTAGTGATGGATAAAGGGGGGCAGAGGGTCTGGGTGGTTCCTCGGTCCTTGCTGGAGTGATTGGGGGTAATGAGGAGGGACTGTGGGTGGAGGGATGATGCATTCACTATGTTTGAGTTCTCCGGATTGCCTTTTAATAAGATTCTCTTAAGGGTGTTGTATGAGAATACATATTCTCAGGGCCTACCACAGACCTATGAAATCAGAATATTTAAGAGAAGAGGCCTAGAAATCTATGTTTCAAAATGTACTTCATTGGGAGACAATGATCATGCAGACAATGATCTGCTGCTGGCTTACCCTGGGGTCTCTCCCTGGACTGTGAGCACCATCCCCCGTCCCCCGAGGCCAGCAGCTGCCTCTACAGCTTTATTTCCCCAGAGCCCAGTTCAGGTAGAGCATGGCCCATGTTCGGTGTTTGTTGAATGATTGAGCTGATCTCCAAACCAAGGTTGATTATTTCCTCTTATAAACTGCAGTGACTGTCAGCCATGCCTCTGCCTGCTGGGTTGGTTGGCCAGTCCTAACGCACCATTTGTCCAAATTTTATTCAAACATTCTCATTGCATCCTGACATTTGCCTGTTAGGTTTGAAGGTTTCATTCCATGGCCCATGTTCGGTGTTTGTTGAATGATTGAGCTGATCTCCAAACCAAGGTTGATTATTTCCTCTTATAAACTGCAGTGAATGTCAGCCATGCCTCTGCCTGCTGGGTTGGTTGGCCAGTCCTATCGCACCATTTGTCCAAGTTTTATTCAAACATTCTCATTGCATCCTGACATTTGCCTGTTAGGTTTGAAGGTTTCATTCCAGCGTGGTGGTCTCATGTACTCTGTGTTTCCAAATGTGAACCACTAGGGCTTCTACCTTTCAGTTTTTAAATTGAACAATAGTGAAAAATAATTGCACTTTTTTTTTCTTTAATAAGAGAGGAAATGTTACCAATGGCAAGGTCTTCAAAAGGCCACTTTGCAAACTCAAAATTTACTTGAAAGAACACAATCTTTTGCTGGAGGCCAGGCTTGGTATGTTTCTGATTACACTGGTGACCCTCACCCTGAAAACCCTTTGTAGATGGGTCTTTTTTCTAGACAACCTACTGATGAGCAAATGATCTAACAGATTTCACACCACATAAATTTAAGCCTAATAAATGGCTTCAAATTCAGAGCTCTTAATTCTGAGTTCAGAGAGGTAGTCCCTTTACAAAAGCAATCATGTAGACAATTAATAAACACACAGTAGTGGGAAAAGGTGAATTCTGCCCACAGTCCCCTCTCCCAAAGCAAGCTCCGTCCAAATGATTAGCTTCAGGAAATGCAGATTTACCTTGGGCTTCTTATTCTGGCAGAAGACACGGCTGTGGTAAGTAAGGTCCACTTGGTCACAAATTGCCTATGTAAATTTAAATTTATATTAATTAAAATTAAAAATTATGTTCTTTAGTTATACTGGTCCATTTCAAGTACTCAATAGCCACATGTTGCTAGGAGCTAGTAAATTACAGCACAATACAGACCATTTCTATCATCACCGAAAGTTCTATTGGAAAGCGCTGGTCCATTATTCAGGCAAAACCTCTCAGGGTCCAAATTGCTTCTGTTTTGTCTCAATTATCGGTAACTGTACCTCTCCTGGGACTGTTTTATTACATTACTCTAGATAAGTGAAATGTAGTGAAGTTTATACCGAAGAAAAACGTAGATTAAAAAGAAATCCTAATGTTCATGAGAAAAAAAGGGAACTTTGTTTTAAATCTGCTGATGAGCTCATTTTCTTTCAACTCTTTGCTATTTCGGGTGGCATATTTACAGCTTTAGGATGAACAATCTTGATTATCTGGGCCCAGAAAATAAAATCTGCTTTCTCATCCCAGTAAGATAATTCCTCTGTTTGAAGTCACCAGATAATTGCTGTAGCTGCTAAGAGCAAGTGCATATCAGAGACTAGGGGCAGTAAGGACCCTGGACATTGTTGATGTCCACAACCTCATATAGGGATGGCAGAGCAGGAGTGGGAGGGCTCAGCCAAGGCCATAGGCTAGCTTGTAGCAGGCCCAGTCCTTCTCATCTTCCCCATAGCTTGTTCTCCTTAGCAAACAACACATAACCTCTCTTTTTGATCCTTGAGTCTTGGCTTACTTGACTATAAGATGGAGGAAAGACTTGCCTCTGCATGGCAGAAGGAACTAATTCCATGCCAAGCCACACCAGAAGCTTCTGAGACCACAGAGGTCCTGGGAGATATGGCCCTTGATCTAAACTGTAGTGGGTCATCCCCCAAAATGGTCTTTTTCAGCTTCTACAGGGCTGAGGTGGGTTTTGCCTCATAAGACCAGGGAATCCCCAAACGTGAGGAGGCGGTTCATATTTGGGACAGCCCAAAATAATGACAAATGTCCTTCACACAGATGATGCCCATTTATACAATTCCATCCCAGACATTGCTTATAAATTCCAGACCTCTATATCTTACTGCCTATCTTTTTTTTTTTTTTTCAGGGGAAGAGGGGGTGTATTGTAAAGGCATCTCAAACTTAACATGTCCAGGACCAGCCCATGGCTCACTTGGGAGAGCGTGGTGCTGACAACACGAAGTCAAGGATTAAGATCCCCTTAGCAGTCATCTTTTTTAAAAAAATGACAAAAAAAGAAACAACTTAACATGTCCAAAAACTGAACTGATAATCACTCTTCTCAAATCTGATCTGATCTTCCCCAGTGTTCACCATGTCAGTGAGTGGCACCACCATTACGAAACAACTTAACATGTCCAAAAACTGAACTGATAATCACCCTTCTCAAATCTGATCTGATCTTCCCCAGTGTTCACCATGTCAGTGAGTGGCACCACCATTATTGGAGTTAAGTCGAAAGTCATGGCCAACGCATCACTGAGCTCTGTGGATTTTACCTCCTAAAGATCTCCTGAGTCCATTCATTTCTCTCCACATCCACTGATACTTTCGTCTGAGCTGCTGCCATTGCCAACCTGGGCTGTCGCTAAGCCTCCCGACTAGTGAACTAGCACCTACTTTTGCTCCCATCTCACCCCAATGTATTCTCCCCATTGAAGCCAGAGCGATCTTGGAAATGAAATCTACCCTTGGCATCTCCCTGTTTTCAACTCTTCAATGGTTTCCATTGACCTTTGGAGAAAGTCAAATCTCCTTGATTGACTTCAGAGACTCCCATGGCCCACCCCTGCCTGTCTCTAGGCTCACCTCTCACCACACCTGCCCTTTGCACTCCCCCTATTTCAGATACTCGCTCAGCATCAGTTCATCTCTCACAACCCCACGCTTCTTTCTCCCACACAGCCTCTGCTGTTTCCTCTTCCTGAATCACGCTCTCCTCCCCACAGACCTTGGCCTCTTCACCCCATCTGCTCTTCCCATCTCAGCTTAAGCATTACTTCTTCAAGGATATCTTCTACAACCTCCCTGTCAAGGTCAAATTCCCAGTACGGGTTCTCAGAGCACATTGACCTCTTCCTCAGAGCCCTTATTACAGCTGCAATGTCACATTTATTTGTATGACAGTCTTTCTTCCCAACTAGATTATAAGCTCCATGCTTACCTGAATGATGGCTTTGTGCTATTAAAGAACCCCTAATCTGGCTCCTAGTGAATACTCTATAATATCAGATGAATGAATGAATGAAAGAGCTGTACCACTGGGTATGTATGTCGGGCCTGGGTTTGAATCCTGGTTCCATTACTTCCTTAGTTGTAAGAACTTGGCTAAGTCATTTAATTCCTCTTAGACCCAGTTTTCTGGTATGTAGAAGAAAGAGAACCTAATATCTACTTCACAGGGACTTATGAGGACAAATGAAATAATTGTGATAGACTGCCTAAAGCAGCCACAGTGTCTGGTGTATAGTTGGCNCACGAAGTCAAGGATTAAGATCCCCTTAGCAGTCATCTTTTTTAAAAAAATGACAAAAAAAGAAACAACTTAACATGTCCAAAAACTGAACTGATAATCACTCTTCTCAAATCTGATCTGATCTTCCCCAGTGTTCACCATGTCAGTGAGTGGCACCACCATTATTGGAGTTAAGTCGAAAGTCATGGCCAACGCATCACTGAGCTCTGTGGATTTTACCTCCTAAAGATCTCCTGAGTCCATTCATTTCTCTCCACATCCACTGATACTTTCGTCTGAGCTGCTGCCATTGCCAACCTGGGCTGTCGCTAAGCCTCCCGACTAGTGAACTAGCACCTACTTTTGCTCCCATCTCACCCCAATGTATTCTCCCCATTGAAGCCAGAGCGATCTTGGAAATGAAATCTACCCTTGGCATCTCCCTGTTTTCAACTCTTCAATGGTTTCCATTGACCTTTGGAGAAAGTCAAATCTCCTTGATTGACTTCAGAGACTCCCATGGCCCACCCCTGCCTGTCTCTAGGCTCACCTCTCACCACACCTGCCCTTTGCACTCCCCCTATTTCAGATACTCGCTCAGCATCAGTTCATCTCTCACAACCCCACGCTTCTTTCTCCCACACAGCCTCTGCTGTTTCCTCTTCCTGAATCACGCTCTCCTCCCCACAGACCTTGGCCTCTTCACCCCATCTGCTCTTCCCATCTCAGCTTAAGCATTACTTCTTCAAGGATATCTTCTACAACCTCCCTGTCAAGGTCAAATTCCCAGTACGGGTTCTCAGAGCACATTGACCTCTTCCTCAGAGCCCTTATTACAGCTGCAATGTCACATTTATTTGTATGACAGTCTTTCTTCCCAACTAGATTATAAGCTCCATGCTTACCTGAATGATGGCTTTGTGCTATTAAAGAACCCCTAATCTGGCTCCTAGTGAATACTCTATAATATCAGATGAATGAATGAATGAAAGAGCTGTACCACTGGGTATGTATGTCGGGCCTGGGTTTGAATCCTGGTTCCATTACTTCCTTAGTTGTAAGAACTTGGCTAAGTCATTTAATTCCTCTTAGACCCAGTTTTCTGGTATGTAGAAGAAAGAGAACCTAATATCTACTTCACAGGGACTTATGAGGACAAATGAAATAATTGTGATAGACTGCCTAAAGCAGCCACAGTGTCTGGTGTATAGTTGGCACTCAGGAAATGGTTACTGTCATCATCCAAATGTCCCTCGTATTTGGGAATCTTCCCCATTGAAAGACTAGGTATCCTACTCAATATCTTTTCAAATTTTTGTTAGTTTGTTTAAATTTGTCTTGTGTGTTTGTTGTTTGCAACTGAAAATCCTATATGCGATATAGCTTGAGTCCAGACTAACAAAAAAAAAAGCATCAGGTTCCAAGATTATACCACTACTGCTTCTATTTAACATTTTTTGAGTGCTTACGATGTGCCAAGCAGCATTCTAAGAACTTTACAAATATTAACTCATTCAACCATGTCAACTCTGTAAGGTGTGTACTATTTTTTATCCCTATCTTACCCAGAGAAAACTAAGACACAGTAAAGTTAAGTATCTTGTCCGAGGTCACACAGCTAAAAGTTCCAGAGCCAGGACCCAAACTCAAGCGGCCACTGCTTTTAACCCTTTTACTCTGCTATTTTACCTTTATTTTGGAGAATTTGCCCCCAAAGAAATTGAAGGGTAAATGAACAAAATGCTTGCAACATGTCACATATCCCATCCCCCCAAACTAGGATTCAAATAACGTAAAGGAAAAATGTGAATATGCTTATCACATGCATAGAACAAAGACATGAGAGGAATATGCCAAAGCAATGATTATCTCCAAATGACAGATATTGGATAGTTTATACATTTTTTCTTCTTTTGTTTTTTATCTCTATCCCATATTTTCAACACTATAATATGTGTTACTATTATAATCTAAAGAAATGTGAATATTATTTTTCTAAAAAGAAAAGTAGGTAAATTTCTTATTTGTGTATATATATCTATATATCTATATATATATATCTATATATATATATCTATATATATATATCTATATATCTATATATCTATATATATATATATATATCTATATCTATATCTATATATATATATCTATATCTATATATATCTATATATATCTATATATATATATATATATATATATATGAAAGCAAAAAGAACAGCACCATTGTAATCAAAATCCAAACAGGAAGGAAATAGAAGGGAGAGTGGTTGATGCAAGGCTCCACGAGGCCCGTCTCTGTGAACCGATGCTGTGGGCCTGTGAGATGGCTAAAATTCTCATTTTTAGGCAAAGATTTCTTGGGATTGTCAGTAATGAGTAACTTAGACCACAATTAGCCCACTCAGTGTTGAACAATACTAGGTAGTAGAGGAGCATGAGTTCGATGTCTTTATTACAGTAGAAAAACCCTGGGATGGAGCAGACATCTTGAGATCTAGCCCGGTCTTGGCTGCCCCCTCACTTAGAGAATCCCTAGCCTCTTCACCTGCCAAAGAGGAGCAGCCATATCTCCCAGATCAACCTTTGAAATCTTCTGTGAGTTGCAAGAATAACAGCAAACACTGATGGTTTTAAGTGCATTACATAACTTGACTCATTTAAGCTTCAGGACAACTCTGTAAGTTAGATATTATCATTGTCTGCATTGTACAGATAAGGAAACTGAGGCACAGAGCAGTTAAATAACCTGCCCAGGGCCATAGGACTGATAAGTGTAGAGCTAGGACTCAAATCCAGGAAGTCTGGCTATCTAGTGAATAGTATGTGGTTGTAAACTCTATGCCAAGGGACATCTCTAACTTTGAATGAGATACAACATGAAAGAGAGTTTGGACTAATGCAAAACACTACATAAACGTTAAGGTGTTAGCTTGGAGGCAATTTAGAGGAGGTGGCTTCTTGGGCAATGTTTTAGAATGGTTAGTGATTAGGACATAGATATAAACCTAGAAAAACCTGCACGTAAATAAAACATTTCTACCTCTCATGGAAAAAAAAATGTTTCCATCAAGAACACAAGAGATTCCACAAACAGGAAGAAATACTGCTTATTCAATAACATGATGATTTTGTGTTTATATGTCCTGCTCCGGTAATCTGCCTTTCAGATAGTAGATATCAGTGTAATTGGGTTTATGAAAATTTCTTGAAACTTCCTCCTTTTCTCCTTCCGTGCATCTATCTATTCACCTATGCATTGATTTAATAGAAATTTGGTGCAAATCCTATTCTTGACCCATTAAAGTTGAGTTAGTTGCCCTGCTGGGCTATTGTTCCCAAGGCTCCTTGGTGAAAGAGACCTAAAAAGGTCACCTGGTCCACTCCTTTACTCGCTTAACCTCTTCCACTTAAACTATCCCCAACAGATGGAATGTGGTTCTATCTGCAGGGACCTCCAGGGAAGATGAGTCTCTGTCCTCTCCCTGGGAAGCCCTCATCAGTCCTTAATCAAAATGTTTAGGGTCCGTGGGAGAGCTGCAGCAGAGTCCAGCTTATCAAGGTGGGATTTATTTACTTACTGTCCAAATCATTTCATATCAGATTGCCTTGTTGCTCTCTCTGCTCACCGGCTGGAGAGTGGAGGTGACAGATCACCCCATTGCTTATTTAACCAACCATAAACAGGACTTGAGAGAAGTGAGTTTGCTGCAATAGCTCATCTTCGGAGGATCTGACATGCATCAAGTTGATGGCAAACTTCTGCTCATTATCTGAAAACACTTTTTCTACTTTTTTCCTTTTTCTTTTCCCAAAGGAAGATGTTTACCTTAGAAAACTCACCAGTTTTACGCCACTCAGGGGAGTAAAAGAGTGTGGGCCTAAGCCAGAAAGTTGCTTCCAGCGCAAATGGCCTGGGCTATTGAAGGCTTTCTTTCCCACCCTACATGGACCAAAGTTATAGGAGGCAGCTTATTAAATTTTGTAAGTTTATCAGTTTATCCAGTTTGCCAAAACTTCCTAAACTGTTTAGATGGCATCTTTGATTATCCACAACCTGGACTGCAATAGGATTAAGTTATGTAGTGGAGTTGTAATATCCTAACAAAGGTTGTAATCTTTATGATACATATAAAGGGGAAGTATGTCCACATTTCGTAAATGGAATGTTGACTACTTCGGCCAAGTCAAAAGACTGTGATAGGTGTTGGGATTTTAGAAAATACATTATTCAATTAAATTATCATAACAGCCCTGCATAATTTACATTATCGCTACAGGTGAGGAAGTGGAGGCTAGGATTTTGCTTAATCACCCTGACGTGGGTAGTCATGCAGTTGGATTTCAAGCCAGGAATCACGGTGCCAACACCTGGACTCCTTATACTGCCTCTGTCATATCTGCCAGACCATGGGAACTGATTAGTGATGGGGGAGGTAAAGTAGAGTCACCAGTGGCATGCACAAGCATATGGGTGTGTGTGTGTGTGTGTCTGTGTAAGTGGCTGACATACAAGAAGCTAAAGGATTAAATTAAAGAGAAAATAAAATTTAGGATAAACTATGTTGAGAGAAATTACCTGGCTTATGACAGTACATTTAGATGGGAAAGTAAAATCAATAGCGAACAGGAAATGAAATGGAACCCTAATGCTTTACTTAGCAAGAGTTCTCATTAGGAACTCTTTTCCCATTGAAAGGTCTGAAGGTCAGGTCATATACATACAAGTAGCACTGAAGAGTGCACACAGGCATAATTTTACCATTTCCTAAAATCAGCAAAACTACTTTAATGTCACAACCTCCCATTTTGAAGGAAAACCCCTTTTGCCTGAGAACAAATGCATCTGCGCAGTGTCCATGCTCATGCCAGTGTCAATGGGCATGCATGTGAGTGCGATGTGAAAAGCTGTATGTTTCCTCGAATGACTGCAGCCCAGTGGAGACTGCTGGGGTCTCTTCTACTGTGGGCTCCCTGGGATGCAGAGCAGAATAGGTGCTGAACAGGCCCTAAACTCATTTGCTGTGTGGCATTATTTAGGGTAAGTCATTTAGGGTTGAGACCTTCTTGGGGTTCTGGGAGCTCACAACATTTCTTGTACATTTTCAAATCATTGGGGTAATGGAAAGAGAATGATTTATTCCATGGTCTGAAGGACCAGCTTTCAAATCCCTGATGCACATATTCGATGTGACCATAAATCCCTTAGTTTTCTTGTCTGTCTGTAAGATAAGGATAATAGTCCCTACATTGGGATGCTGTGGATGCCTGGGGCATAGTATGTCCTCATCAAATGTTAGCCTCTCATCTTTGAAAAATGTTGAGTCAGAGTCTTATCAGAGCTTGAAATTTTACCTGACAAAAATGTCTCTGTGTTTCTCTACTTTCTCCAACTACAAAAGGACATAGCAAACAGTTTGGCAGGGCCTCAAAAAGTGAAATATAGAATTACCATATGAGTCAGCAATTCCACTCCTAGATATATATCCCAAAGAATGGAAACTTGTATAAGAATGTTCACAGCAGCACTGTTCACAATAGCCAAAATGTGGAAACAACCCAAATGTCCATCAACTAATGAATGGATGCAGAAAATGTGGTATATCTATATAGCAAAATATTAATATCCATATAACAAAATATAAACTGACATAACAAAGAATGCAGTATTGGCACATGCTACAACACGGATGAACTTTGAAAACATTATACTAGGTGAAAGTGAAAGACACAGAAGGTCACATACTGTATGATTCTGTTTATATGAAATGTCCAGAATAGCCAAACCCACAGAGACAGAAAAGAGATTAGTGGTTGCCAGGGGCAGGAGAGAGAGAAGAATGGGCAGTGATTGCTTAATGGGTACAGGGTTTCCTTTTGAAGTGATCAGAATGTTCTGGAACTAGATAGTAGAGATGGCTGTACAACATTATGAATGTACTAAATGCCACTGAATTGTCCACTTTAAAAATTTTATGTAAACGTAGAATTTACAACATTTAACAAAGGATATAACAATCAAGGCTGTAATACTCTAGTGTCACTGTGGTGGATGCTGGTTTTGAAATCTGAACAGAGCCTTTGGAGGACACACGGCCGTGCAAAGGCGCATTCCCTGATGGTTCCACCTCGTGCCAGCCCTGGGCAGGGATCCCCACTCCCGCGTGGCACCCTCGGAGTGTGCATCCTCTGCCCCCCGCAGGGCTGCCCTGCCATGCATTCCCTGATGGTTCCACCTCGTGCCAGCCCTGGGCAGGGATTCCCACTCCCGCGTGGCACCCTCGGAGTGTGCATCCTCTGCCCCCCGCAGGGCTGCCCTGCCAGACAAAGCCCCTTTCTTTCTCCGGGGCAGGAGGAGCTGGGGCCACAGTGGAGGCATAAACATGGCAGGAAGGCAGGCCGCCTGAAAGCTTCCAAAAGCCCTTTTCTGACAAGTGAAAAATGTCGGTGACTTGAAGTCACAGGGCCAGGCTTTTAACAACCCTTGGCGTATTTATTTAACCCAGTAAATACGTTTATTAGCACGGCCGCCTCCTTTGTAGAGCAGGTAATGGGTTCCCCATCTGGTTCTGCTTTGCGGGCCGGCCCGACGCCTCACACCTCGCTCTCCTCCTGCCTCCGAGGTTAAGACCTTGCTGTGTTGTCGCTTTACTGCCCCGGTCCCTCCGTGTGTGTAATTACGGTCATTCCCAGAGAGGAGGAAATCCCCGGGCCTCGGCCCTAACTAGCCCCGGCGTTACACTACCAAAGGGCATGTCTCGGAGGGGGGAGAGGGAGGTCATAAAGCTTTCACATTATTAACTTTTTCCTTCTGAAAAGAAGCCTGAAAAATACCATCGCACCACATTAAAGGCCGTATGTGAGAGCCGCCACGGCCTAATGAGGGGCTCGGACCCTGGGCCACATGCGAGGGCTTTGGGGGCCCCTTTTAACTGAACCTTGATGTTGTGCCAGCCCTGGGGGTGCAGGCATGAGGCTGGGAGGTGGTCGGACTGCACCCGCCCCCGACTCGGTCCTGAGGTTTGCACCTGACTTGGAGGACATGGACCCAGACCGGCAGGATGCCACCCAGGGAGAGCAGGGGTGAGACTTCACCCTCTTCATGGGAGCCCGGTCCTGGATAACCAAGCACTGGGTCCTCTCCTCAAGGACCTTAGAACCCTGTGCAGGAGGAGACACAGAAGAGGCAAGTACAGAGTGGCCAGTGTAAGGACAGGTGTGTCAGGAGCTGGGACCCCCGGAAAGCAGGACGTGGGAGCCAGGCCCTTCGGGGTGAACTGTGGTATCACCAAAAGATGCAGGAGGAAGCGCAGCTTCCAGGACTTCTTTCCCTATCCCAGCCATCCTACCCCTTAGGCCAATGGAAGGATTTTTAGCATGTTTTCATGTTTTGAGAATGGGTGAAATGTCCTTTCTTGGGCATTCCAGTAAAGTCCAGGGGTCGCAATTATGGACTGTGGGGCGGTGGAAGGACACAAGGCTATAAGAGACAACAGCAGGTTTTGCATGGAGAGCTTGTCTTATGAGTCTCCTGGCCTTGGGACAGCTGCTCTGCTGCATGCTCTCAGGGCCAGAGCAGTTGGCTCTGAGCTCCCTGGTCCACACTGCAGGGCTCTGTGTACTGAGGAGGACGTGGGGACTGGCAGGAGTCAGAAACCAGGATGAGAACCTCTCTTAGCCTCTCCCATCCCATCCTCATCACTGGCTAAGAAGAAAAGCAGGCTAGGGCCAGCCCGGTGGCGCACTGGAGAGTGCGCCGCTTGGAAGCGTGGCGGCGCTCCCGCCGAGGGTTCGGATCCCATGTGGAGACCGGTTCCCGCTCACTGGCTGAGCGCGGTGCGGGCACAACACTGAGGGTTGTGATCCCGTTGCCGGTCAGTAAAAAAGACAAAAAGGAAAAAAAAAAAAAAAAAAGCAGGCTAATCCCTGGGTCTGGAGTCAGAAGACCTACTCTAGACCCTAGAATTTGCCTCCTGATGTCCCCTTTCCCCTGGTCCTCTGGTCTATTGGACCATTTTACAGGGAGCCTGCTGGATCCATGTGAGACTTTGCCAGCCCCACTCTTGGGAAACCTGTGCCTCCTCTCTGAGAGCTCATGGGGAAGGGGCAGCTATCTACTATCTACTTGCCCTACCACAGTACTGACTTTGTGGCTTCAGCACAAATGGTCTAGATCCACTGTGTAGAGTTGGTAGGCTGGGCACTGGCCAATTCCTGGGAGGGTGGGGGGAGTCCCATAAACCATGATGTGAATGGAGCCCCCCAGAGTCGTGCAGGGTGAAAGTCCTGCTGATCAATTAAGATCCTGGCACGGGAGAGCTGGCAGCGCTTGCTGCACAGTCATTGTATAGATAGGGAGACCCAGATCCAGGAAGGACGGGGTCAATTGGTGATTAATTCGCCCTTGCGTTAATAAAGCTCTTTTGCATACCTTATCTCATTCATCTGACTCTTTCTGGGAGCAGACGCATGTGAATTCCATGCTACATATGGGTAAAGTGAGGGACTTGCCCAACTGCATGTGGCCAGGCACGGCAGCAGCAAGACCAGGGCCTGGGTCCCCAGATGTCTCATCCAATGGTCTTGCCCCAAGACTGTGGGCTCCCTGTGAGGCTGATCAACTCATCCTCATCCTTTGCAGGTGAAGGTCTTCAAGTACCTCTGCATCATCTGTATCTGTGTATTCCTGGGAGGTAGCTGCTCTCATCCACCTCAACAGTTGGCCCTGGGTTCAAGTGTCGACTCTGCTAGCTGACTGCTCTTAGGCAAAGCTCTCACCTCATTTGTTCATTCATTCCCTCAACAAGTAGTTATTTTGGGGGCTTCTTTGTGTCAGGCATGAATCTAGTCACTGGGGCTGCCATAATAAACAAAGCACATAAAAATCCCTACAGTGTGCACTCATGAAAGCACTTTGCACAGTTCTGGGTGCACAGCAAGTGCTTAATAGTGATTTGTTAGATGCTCCAGGCTTATTTTGACCTCCATCTGCCCACTCTCCCGGTGCTTTGAAGGTGCAGCCATGTCCTGACCTCTCTCCAGAGAGCAGAAGAGGAGGCCAAGGCCCCTCTCTGGGCAGCCTCAGCCCTCAAGATGGTGAGGGAGGCATGGGAAAACCACCCGTGCATCCTTGCGCTCACATTTCCTGGGCCAGGGGTGGCTAAGCATCATCATGCTTGAGCTGGTGATAGTGATTCCAGCACTAAGTGCTCCTAGCATCAGTGCTTGTCTAGTGAATAATTTTCCCTGTTACACAGAACATTTCCTGTACCAGGCACTGTGCGTTGTTTATTTATAGGGCCACCAAAGGAAGGGAGGTGCCAGCTTCCTATGTGAAATGGCAGTCAGATGGGCTTAGGAACGGTACTCAATTCATAGGGAGGTTGTAATCATTCAGTTAAACCATTGCTCTGATTCACCTTGAATGGTGCTCAGCACGTAGTAGTCACTAAGAAAAAAATGCTACCTATTTTAATGTTTCTTATTACTGGGGGCATCACATTCCAAGCATGGAAGCAACATGTCTTTGCTTGAAAAAGACTCAAATGTCTGCCAAACTCTGTTCCGTCATATTTTCCACAAGGAAATTTACAGGTAAGATCGAGGATATAAAGTCTTGGTGGTCTTGGTATAAACTTTCTTCCCCTTCTACAACTACTCATGGCAAAACTCCAGCCTCCATTAGTCTAGAACAGCCCCAGCTTACTCCAGAAAGCTTTCTGATATTCAAAAGGGAGAAATCAGAACAGGCACATTGAGGCTTCTAGGAGAGGATTCTCCAAGGCAGCAGCTGCTTGCACGTTTGTCTATCAAAGCCTGCATGTTGGGACAGTTGAGGTTTGGGAGATGAAAGGCATTTGTGGGTAGCAAGGAAGAGGTAATGCACAGAAAAGCTTCTTAGAAACATGTTCAAGAAGAAAAATGTTGAAGTCAAGTGCAGAAACTGACTCCCCCTCACCCCCAGAAATTCTGGTCACGCTTAGACTGGATCTGGATCGCTTTAGAAATAAGAAAATGTGATGCTTCTGGAAACATTAAAGGGACTTTTGTTTCAGCTCTCAGGTACACTCATGGAATGATACAACTTCATGTCATGCCATGGGGGAGACCCAGACGTGAACACAAATAATTTCAACGTGCTAAGTGGTGTGCTAGAGGTAAGGGTTTGGGGGCAGTAAATCCTGGCTGGGATATATGACCATGGGGGAGACCCAGACGTGAACACAAATAATTTCAATGTGCTAAGTGGTGTGCTAGAGGTAAGGGTTTGGGGGCAGTAAATCCTGGCTGGGATATATGAGTTGCTTTGAAAGCTGGTATGAATTGATTATCAGAAGAGTGGGGAAGGACGCTCCAGGCAAAGGGAACAGCCGGTGCAAATGCATTTGGCATACAGGAGCCCAAGAGGATTGGGGGATGAGGAGCAGGAGGATGTGGTTGGAGAAGGGAATGGCAGGAAAGAGCCAAGGGAGAAATGCCTAATAGCTAGTGTCGGGCAAGCACTGAGGATTTTAGGCAGGGTATGGAGTAAGATGTGTGTTTTAGAAACATGGGCTAGAGGCTGCTTCCACTGGCAATCGGATTTGATAAGTGGGAAGCCTCTGTCGACAACAAAGCTCTAAATGTTCATGAGTGGTGGGCTGACAGGTATTCCCCAGGCCTTGATGAAAGCATGTGGAGCCGGCTGAAACAGGGCCAACTGGCAGTGGCTCCTTCTGTCCTGTCTGGGAGTGAAGCTCTTCACCAGCATCTCCGTATCGCTCCCCTCCTCCCGGGAAGCTGTCTGTCCTCATGTGAGCCGGCAAGTCCAATATATTTGTGCTTGAAAACCCTGCTCTCGTCCACCACAGGCGGCTCACAGCTTTCAGCAGAGGATTAGTTAGAATAACAAGTTAATGACTGTCCTTGGATTAGCTGAGGTTGGCTGGCAGAGGCAAGCAGGCCCAGAAAAGTCTGATGGGGGTGGGCTGAGAAAACACGTTGCAAATTCCATCCTGGAAAAAAAAAAGAAAGAAAAGAATTCTTCACCCAGTTGGAGCAGCATCATTAAAAGTAGCATGTGCAAACGGTGCTCCGTTTAAAGGTATAAAAGCAGTCGCAACCGTCCTCTGTGCGCGGCGGGGTATCTGGCAGACCTACCTGGAGAAATGAGGATTGGGCTGTTGGCTGTGTGGTTCTCTGGGTCAGATGATCTGGGGCCCCACAGGAAACAGCTGAGGGTTTAAGTGTGAATGTGGAGAGGAAGACAGGGCTGGGGGGTGGGGGGTGCAGCAGGGGAGGGGTGGAGGGAGACAGGAGAGGCACTGCTCTCAGTCAGCACCGGAGACCACCAACAGCCCAAGGTCTGGCTTCTCCCTGCTCCTGCCCCCAGGCCAAGCCCATCTGATTCTTCTAATGGGTTTGAAGGTGTCTACGCTCACTCGCTCATTCACTCAATAAACATTTGATGTCCTGAACTTATGAGGAGCCTATTGGGAGGATCAAATGGTACAAAACCTCTTTGCCGAATGTTAACTCGAATCTGCAAAGCCCTTTAAGGGTACCATTTGCTATGAAATAATATAGAAAGAAATACAAGGGAAGTGGGGAGCCATGCTCAGACTTCAGATGCATCCTTGTCTTAGAAAAGCCCCGGGCATTGAGGAGCTGGAGTCAGCTGGTGTTCCAGCAGCTAGGAGTGACTAGACCTGGACCAGGAGGGACAGGCAGGATGTGGACAATGGGAGGAGGCCAGGCAGGAAAATAGCAAAACCTTCTTACCATGAGCTGGCCCTTACCCCACACTGTTTCTGATCTTTAAACAACCCAGGCGATTCCTGCTCTAGGTAGGAGGAGAAACAAGATGTCAGATCCCCCCCTAGTTGTAGCGACCACAATTGCAAATGTTGGGATTTGTTTACTCTTAAAAGGTCAATTTTTTAAAAGCTTTATTGAGGTATGATTGATATACAAAGAATGCACATATTTAATGTGTACAATTGAATGAGTTCAGACAATGCAAGCACCAGTGATACCATCACCAAAATCAGGGATATATCCAAAACCTGCCAAACTTTCCTTGGACCCTGCATCTCTTTTTGTGTGTGATAAGAATATTTAACATGAGATCTACCCTCTTAACGAATTTTAAAGTGTACAATACCGTGTTGTTAAATACAGGAACTGTGTTGTAGGCAGATCTCTATTCTCTTTTTGTGTGTGATAAGAATATTTAACATGAGATCTACCCTCTTAACAAATTTTAAAGTGTACAATACCGTGTTGTTAAATACAGGAACTGTGTTGTAGGCAGATCTCTAGAACTTACTCATCTAGCATATCTGAAACATTATACCCACTAATCAACTTCCCATTTCCCACACACCTTAGTCCCTGGGAAACATTGTTGAATTCTCTGCTTCTGGGATTTTTAGATATAGTGGAATCATGCAGTATTTGTCCTTCTGTGATTGGCTTATTTCACTTAGCATAACGTCCTCCAGGTTTATCCATGTTGTTGCATAAGGAGGATTTCCTTCTTTTTTAAGGTGGAATAATATTCCATTGTATGTATATACTACTTTTTCTTTATCTATTCACCTGTCAGTGAACATTTAGGTTGTTTCCACATTGGGCTATTGTGAATAATTCTACAATGACTTGGAAATACAATTATCTCTCTGAGATCCTGATTTCAATCATTTTGGATATATACCCAGAAGTGAGATTGCTGAATCACATGATAGTTCTATTTTTAATCTTCTGAGGAACATCCATACTATTTTCCAAAGCTACTGCACCATTTCACATTCCCATCAACAGGGAAAAAGGTTTCAATTTCTCCACATCTTTGCCAACACTTGTTATTGTTTTTTGGTTTTTTTTTTTGATAATAGCCACTCTAACAAGTGAGAGGTGATATCTCGTTGTAGTTTGATTTGCATTTCCCTGACAATCGATGATGCTGATCCTATTTTCATATACCTGTTGGACATCTGTATGTCTTCTCTGCACAGGCTCAGAGAGGTTACGTAACTCGTCTAAGTTGTAGCCAAGTGGCAGAGTGGAGACCGACGCCCTGATGACCTGACTCTTGCCTATGCTCCTCCTTATACTCCAGGAAGAAGGGGTCTCCTGGGTTGGGCCAGGAGGCAAGTTCAGGAGGGAGTGGGAGATAAGGCTGGGGGCTCTCCAGGTGTAGTCGGAAGTCTGTCCAGGAAGGCCCTGCAGAGGAATGGCCAGGGATACAGAAGGAAATGGGGATTTTCAGGCCCCACTGAAAAGGAAGATCTTGACTAAAGTGTGGGCGCAGGCAGTCCCCTGAACCCTTCAGGAAGGCCCTGCAGAGGAATGGCCAGGGATACAGAAGGAAATGAGGATTTCCAGGCCCCACTGAAAAGGAAGATCTTGACTAAAGTGTGGGCGCAGGCAGTCCCCTGAACCCTGTCCTTCCTCCCTGGCCTTGCTGGAGACTCTGGCTCTGAAACCGGGAGTTCCTGAGGGATGAGAGTCAGGAATAGTCTGCTGAGAGTTGTATATAGGATGTGAAAAACACAGGTAGAGCCGGACATAGGGTAAACAGATGACTCAATGCTTTCCCTGGCCTCCTGGGGGCCAGCTTGACCTGGTTGCCTGGTGGGAGACCTCAGCTCTTGAGAAGAGCCACTGAGATGTTCTGTGCTGCTGGTGATCTACTGCTGAGGTCCTCCCAGGCTGGGAGGCTGGAAGAAGCCCTTCATGATGGAGAGTGTCTATTAAGGTACCCAGTGGGGCAGCAAGCATTCTAGTTTGAAGCCTGGGAGGAATACCTGGGCTTAAATCCCACTTTATTTCCTGGTTGGCTGTGACACCTTGGACAAGCTGCTTAACAGTGCTGGGCCTCAGTTACTTCATTTACTACAAGCAAAGGAGGCTGGAATGTGGAGAGATATGGGTTACAAAATCTGTATCACAAGATTGTTCACTTATTTAACACTTTTTACTGAGTTACTACTTTGCGCAGGCTAGGTGCCAAAGATTTTGAAAGATTCATGAGATAACAGGTAACACAGATTCTTAACCAATGATAGTTGCTCCTTCTAGCACAGAGTAGGGCTTAATAAGTACATTTTGTAGTAGCTAGCCTCCAAGGTGGCCGCCAATGATCCTTACTTCTTGGAATTTATGTTCCTGGATAGACCCTTCTTACACTGAATCAGGACTGGCCCCATATGATTAGTTGAGCAGGCAGAAGTGACCTCTGAGTTTAGAAGAGACCTGCCTTGGTCTCTTGGATCACTCACTCTGAAGAAGGGCAGCTCCCATGCTGGGAGGATGCTCAAGCAGCCGCATGGACAGACCCATGTGGAGACTAACTGAGGCCCCCGGCCAACAGCCAGCACCAACTTGCCAGCTGTGTGAGTGGGTCCTCCAGCCCCACTCGAACCTTCAGATGACCACAGATCAGCTGACATCTGACCATAACTTCATGAGAGAACTACCAAACCTCTCTCAAAGTCCTAACCCCCAGAATCTGTGAAAGATAATACAAACGATGCCTACGTTCTCTGCTGGTTTCCTGTCCTCTGCTCCCCTCCTGCAGCTCTCTCACTTGCCCCTTCACAGTCCTGGCTTGTTGGCCTCCTCTGCATTTTTCTACTTATTTCCATACAAATCTATGCTTTCAGATCTAACAACGGGATCTGACCACCACGCTGACTGACCTGGAGTCCCTCTGTGGCTCTCCAGTGTGCTGGGATACAACCTCAGCTCCTTTGCCTGGAGGTTAAGAAGACACATCAGCCAGCAACCCCTTCATCCCACTTTATGCTACAACTATTCCCAGGTGCTTAATCTCAGCTGATAACTCTTTTCACTTGATCTTGCTATTTCAAAAGATTTCGAGAAGAGAAAAATGAAAGTTGAGGAGGGCATAGTAGGGACCTTGTGATAGGGAAGGGTCTTTTGTGCCACATGGAGGAAGCTTGGAAGTGCTTCTGCAGGTAATGGGAGTCAATCAACAACTTTGGAGCCAGGGAAAGACTGCAAAGAGACAAATAATGAGCAAAAAATCAATGGTTTATTTCACTAATGATTATTAGCAAAGTGCTAGGAGACAGGTCTTTAAACACCTTCCTTTGAACTTATTTATACTACCAAAGCTACATTCTGTGGTTTCTTTTTTGCAGAGGTAAGGAAGAGCCTCAGGCTGGCCTTGCCTGAGCAGCCATGAATGTGCACTGTAATGACTGTTGCAGGAGTCTGCAGTGTGCTCCGTCATGTCTAAGGCATTGGGGGAAATTGTCAGAACCACCACTCACTGGTCAGGAATTTTGGACAGAATAAGGAGGCAGAATAAGTCAAAGAGACCAGGGTTCAATCCTCATTCTGTTATTTACTGAGGAGCAACCGCAAGTGAATCCGAGCACTGAGGAGCCTCAGTGTCCTCATTTACAAAATGGGGATAATAATGACTACCCCGTGGAGAGTAAACGAGACACTGTATGTAAAGCAATTGGAATATGGCAGGGGTCAGTAAGTGCTACTTAACATCAATCCCCATACCAAAGTGACAGCTGGAGGCAGGGAGAAAACCCATACACACAACATCGAAAAAAAATTCCTGTAGAAAAAAAGAGAGAAAAGACAGGAGCATTGGAGAGGAAGAAAGGAATTAGTGCTGTCAACAGCAGGTCAGTTTGTCTTAAAACCTTTCAAATTGTGGAAAGGGCTAAGAAATGTATTTCCTGGGGCAGGAGGCCGTGGGCTGAGGAGTCTGTGCACCCCCGCGATGGCCTGTGCAAGGAGCTGAGTGTGACCGCTCAGTTGAGCTGAACATTCCAGAGGGGGGCACCTGGGGTTCTGGAACCTCGACACAGAAAGGAGCCTGTGGCCAGGGCTGCAGCTGGGAAATGAGGGGACACAAAGGAGAAAGGTAAATGCATGCTGCAGCGTGGGTGAGCCCTGCACACGTTATGCTAAGTGAAAGAAGCCAGGCACAAAGACCACACAGCAGATGATTCCATTTATAGGAAATATCCAGAATAGGCAATTCCAGAGAGACGGCAAGTGGATTAGTGCTTGTCTAGGGCTGGGGGTTTTGGTGGAATGAGGAGTGATTTCTCATAGTTGCAGGGTTTCTTTTTGGGGTGATGAAAATGGTCTAAGATTGATTGGAGTGATGGTTGCACAATTCTGTGCGTATAACCAAACCCACTGGATTGTGTACTTTAAGTGCGTGAATTGTATGGTATGTGAATCATATCTCAATAAAGAGCTGTTGCCAAAAAAAAAAAAAAAAAAAAAAAAAAGAGACCTAAGATCCAAAGGAAAGACATTTTGTATACAACTTTATGTATTGGCCTCAGAAACACAGCAGATTCAAGAGAGAAAATTCTCCACTGCAACCTGCTCATTGCTCAGAGTAGTGACTGAGACCCAGGAAGGTTGAGTGACTTGCTTCCCAACCCACTGCCATTTGTGGCCGAGGTAAAAGCAGTCCCAGGCACTTGCATAAGTCACCCACATGATGTCATAGTCCCAGCCATGCCACCACCCTGCACGGTGTTCGCCAGACTCTGTAAGGGAGTATCATGTAACGTGGGGTCACAGGACTGTGAACTGGGAGAAATGACTTTCAAATTCCAGTTTGACTCTGTTGTTTTCAATCAGTGAATCTCCCAAGAGTCCCCAAACCTAGACCGAGGCTTTTTCCTCTTAAACTATCTAGTGTGGAGAGGTGTTGGGGCTGAGGTCAGAGGTGCCGAAGCCTGCATGAAAGGCCCATGGGCTAGGTGACGAAGCCTGGCCAGGTAACTTTCAACAGGACAACTAGACGGGCCTTCGGAGATACTGGGCTGAATCTGGTTTTAAATATGTGTGTGAAGCCCAGAGAGGGGAAGTGGCTTCCCCAGGGTCAGACAGCAAGGTGGCAGTGGTGGAGTTGAGGGAGGAACCAGGTCTGTGGACTCTCTGTCCGGAGCTCCTTCCATGGTACCCCATGGCCCACTCCAGCAAGGACAGGAGCAGGGAGTTGGACAGCAGCTGCTGGCCGTGTCCGGAGGGTGTGAGGCTCCACGGGAGAGAAGAGAGGCGGGCAGCCCACGTTCGTGTGCAGGGAGCCCACGTTCGTGTGCAGGGAGCCCCAGTGAGACCAGAGGAAACGCGCTGGGTAGAAGCAGGTGGAGGGGAGACGAGGCAGGCAGCCCTGAGCCCGGCAGTGCTGGGGCCCTCCCGGCTCTCTTGTTCCTGAATGATGGTCCACTTTTGAGGAAGGAAGGTTGCTGATAAAAACCTGGGCACCACGTGGCCTCAGACCTACTCCATGGTGCCTGCACGTGCTTCTGGATGGTTCTGATCAGCTTTCCCAAAGCCTAGGGATGGAAAGGGAGCACCTTCCCCCATCGGTGGGTGGTCATAGGGTTAGATCAGCTCTGACCTGGCTTCTCATCTTAGTTCTGTCTCTGCTGAGCTATGAAGTCTTCGGCAAGTGCTTTCTCAGTGTCATCATGTGTTAGATGAGCATAAGGGTCCTCCCCGTCTTTCGGAGCAGTGAGGACTGACCAGCCTGTCTGTGAATCCTGTGCAGTGCTGTGCTGAGTCCACGACATGGGCTTTGCTGCGTGTGGGCTGCTCCCGAGATGCAGAAACACATTTCCTACTGTGGCGAGGGGTTGCATGCCTCCAGGAACCCAGGCCCCTGTGACTGAAGCCAAAGTCCCCCCAGGAGGAGACAGCATCTCCCAGGATAGAGAATGAAATTGCAGCCTCTCAGGAAAGGGGTCAGCTCCCGTTCACCCTGTGGCCTGCGTCTTCCAAGAGCACGGTGGTGCCATCAGCTCACAGAGGGCAATGGGACAGCAACCGACGTTACATATCATCTGGTCTTTATTATCTCCAGAGCCATGGTATTCCCACTGTAAATTCTGTTTTTGCAATATGATTATGTAATTTTATTTAGTCAGGATTTCCAAAATCAGTGAAAATGTACTATCATTTTAACAGTATTTCAGTGATAAAGTCACTCAATAACGTTTACCAAAACAGAAACTAAAATAAACAAAAAGGCAGGATAAGGTGAATATTAAAAAATCATGATGTTGAAAAAAATAATAAACAGAAAACAAAGTGTTTATTCAAAGTCTCACTTTCAAGGCATACTTTCAAAATTTCACTGGGCATAATGTACGGTGATAACATTGTGATGTTGTCAACGTCAGTGATGGCAAACAACCCTTTACAAACAAATATGACTGAGATAGACCTTCAGGTATCATGAAATATTCCTTTTATTATCCTAATTATCTTTCCCAGACCTTACTGTGAAAAAATAAAACTGGAAAAAGAAACTGGAGTATAGACCACGAGGCTGCATTTTCATTCTACAACTGGCTGAATGACAACTGTCCTGAATTCAAGGACAGAGGCTTAGACATCTTCATTTATTGTGCACAGATTAGATTGATGCTTTCTACTTCATCTCTCAAATTTTTGAGAGACCTGAAGTTTATATATCATTCAGTTCTCATGATCTTCATAGCCATGATTATTCCCATTCCAAATAAATCTATATTCTAAAAATTAGAACATCAAGGCTCAGAGAGGTTAGGTAATGTGCCCAGTGTCATTCGGCCAGTTAGAGAGAGGGGCCCGGATGGAAATCCAGGTCTGTGCAAGCCTGAACCCCATTCTCTTACCAAAGCTGCCCGATGCAGAGGATGCTGGAGGCAGTATTTGCCCACAGTCTGATTTTGTTCAGAGCTGGCTGTGGGCCACGCTTCTGAGTTTACTGAAATGTTCGAAGAGTTATTGGGGGAAATGGAGCTTTGAACTTGCCTAATATAACACGGGCTGGTTCTCAGGATCATAAACATGTTTCTGAACCTAATTAAAGAGTCTCATGAAAAGGGTGAGAGCAGGACTGAGACATGACGGTCGGTCTAAAAACGCCCTGTGGGCCAGAACGGGAGCTTTGCTTCTCCCAGACTCAGGCAGAGCCAGCCCTCTCTGGGGGCAGGGAGTTAAGAAGCTTTAGAAAGAAGAAAAGGCTCTTTTACAGTCCTGGCTGGGGACCTGGGCCGTACCAGGGAGGGAATGTAGGAGGCATAATTGGGGCTTGTAAAACATTTCCAGACAAAATCACTTAATATGTTTTGGAGAGTAAAAAGCAACAGTCCACATAATCCATAAATTTGGGCAGTTTTCTACAGAGTCAATAGAGCCAGATTGGGGGGGATCTGCAGGGATGGCCAGGCTGGTGCTAAATGTGCCGTGGACGACTGCAGGTGGACTTGGCTCTGGACACAGGACCCTGGAGCAGCCAGACACTTGAGTTTGAATTCTCACTTTACCTTCCTTCACTGTGTGACCTTAGGCAGGTTATTAATCCTGCAGGACCTCAGTTTCCTCATGAGGAAAATGGAGAAAAAATAGTACCCAGCTCATAGGTTTGCTGGGAGGGTTAAATATTCAAATGCTTAGAACAGTGTCTGGCACACAGGAAGTACTTGTATATCTGTTGCTGTTTTTATTCTGCTGCCTTAGGAATCATCTATTACCTGATTGGGGCAGTGTCGTGTTTCCTATGGAGCAGTCTGCCATGTCCCCCTGTGGTTGTTGTAGTGTGCCAAATGTTTCCAGTTTCCCCTCCTTTTAGGCAAATGGTAAATATTGCACTTCCTGGCTCCCTGCTGATTGTCTGGGGGCAAACAACTAGTTTTAGCCAATGAGTTGTGAGCAGAAGTAACATGTGGGCTGGAGCTCTTTTTCCCTGTGCCATCATGACTGGGGCAATGGCCTAGACCAGGTGCCAACAAACTTTTGCTATTAATACGTTCAGCTCTGTGGGCCATATGGTCTCTATTGCAGTTTCTCAACTGTGCTGTTTTCATGTGAAAGTAATCATAGATAATATACAAATGAATGAGTGCAACTGTATTCCAATAAAACTTTATTTAAAAAAACAGGTGGCAGATTGGATTTGGTCCATGCTTCATAGTTTGCAGACCCATGTTTTAGACCAGACTGGCCAATGAAACTTTCTGCAGTGCTGGCAATGATCTATAATATTTATGCTGTCCAGTATGGTAGCCACTGGCCATATATGTCTATTGAAAAGGTAAATAGCCTCATGTGGCTAGTGGCTGTTATATTGAACAGGCAGCTCTACACAGCAGCTGTTCCATCAGCCAGGGTCCTGGAGTGAAGACAACATGAAGAGTCATAGTTGACCATGATGGGCATGCATCCTGTCCAATTCTTGATATTTTATAAGCAACTGAGATTTAGGGGATGCTTGTCACTGCAGCACAATGTAACCATTCCTGACTTATGTACCCCTCACCCCCACCCCCACACACATCATGCATATTTCATTTGCTCTTATCTGAGCATTCCATGCACAGCCAGACTTCCAGGCCTTGGCTGATGCTGTTTATTCTGCCTAGAGTAATCTCTACTGCCCCTTGTTTCATGACACATGCTGCCACCTTGTTTAATGTTCAGCTCAAACATCACCTTCTCTTGGTCTCCTGCCATACAACTCCATACAGTAAGAACCATCTGCAGCTTCCTCCAGACACTTTAGAATGTTGTAATGAAATAATTTGTTTTTTGTGTGTACTAAATTGTGAGCTCTTAGAGGATCCCCATCAGATCATGCTTCAGTATCTTCAGGGGGACCTCAATAAGTGTTTATTGAGTTGATTGGAATATACTTCACACCCAGGCTACGGTGGCCTCTCAGGATCCGTAGCGGCCTCCTCTGGTCCTGGGTTCGGCTTTAACCATTTCCTCCCCATCTTCTTTTTCCCCTGGCCACAGTTACATACTCCAGTCTCTGAAATACAGGCAGTGGTGATAGTGGAAGATGAGCAGAAAGGGAGAAAAAGAGATATCTGTTAGTCTTATCATGTAGTGCTATACAAATCTCAATTTGGTTATTTCCTAAAAATAGCCTCTTTAGTACAGAGCAATTGTGGCTACAGACACCATCGTAGCCCAGCTGACAGCTTCCAGGGCTGTCCTTAGACAGAGTCAGTGCACTGTCAAGCTGGAACGTGTTTGGGAGACTGTAGTTAAAGGCCTTACTCTTTTTTTTTTTTTTTTTGTTTTTTTTTTTTTTTTTTTTTTTTTTTT